>NC_088342.1:39597500-39747500 GCF_036884655.1 Musa acuminata AAA Group
CTAACATAGTTTAGGCTCGATGGTACAACTGCTTGCTTAAGCGGTACCACTACTTGACACAGCTTGGAAACTTGAGCTCTAGTGGTACCATCGCTTGGGCCTGGTGGTACAATCACCCAGTCCAATCCCATATCACTGAATTGGCCTTCCAATAGGCCTAATTCAATCTTGGTTTAGGCCTAATGAGCTCCCAATCAAGTTGACATAATTATGCCCCAAAACTAACCCAATTAGACTCTAAATAACTTCGATCAAGACTTAACAATTACAATCATGAGGCTTGCATTATCTGACATGTCATTTATTCATCTGGTACTTTGTCATAGCCTCTAGCGCATCGTCCTTTCCTTTGGTGTATTGCCCATTCTATCGACATGTTGACCTCTCACAACATCTGATCTTGGCACAATAACCGATCCTTCTAGCTCGATGCTCGAACTAATGGCACAAAGTCCATCATTTGACATGTTGACTAAACCTCTAACCTGACGTCCAATCTCTAACATGATGCTTTCTGGCCTAATGTTTGATTCTCCTACTTCAATGATTCAAGTTTATGATCGAAGTTTCTCCCGCATCACTTATCTTAATTGCTTATTAGTCGATAAACTTATCAATTGATTTCATCATCAAAATCCAGGATTCAACACTAGGGAGATAAGTAATCTTATTATCTCTAGTCGAGCAACTCGTGCAAATACTTCTTCATAGTCGATCCCATATTATTGTTTATATCCCTTTGCAAGCAATCAGGCCTTGTATTTCTCCACTACCCCTTTTTTATTTCTTTTTATTTTAAAGATCCATGTTACACCGATCGCTTGGTGGTTTTATGAAAGTGTAGTAAGCTCCCATGTATCATTTTTGTTAATAGCATGAATTTCTTATTCATAGCTTGTCATCATTTTTCTTCTTTACAAGCTTCTTCGAAGTTAATAGATCATATTCTGTAAAAAGATAAAATAAAGAAAGTTCATCATTGTTAGTATCAATCATTCGAGTCACATCATATAGCTCCTAAATCGATCTTATCCTTATTATAATTTGACTTCTTGAATTATGTGACCTAGCTGATCTAGGTGATGATTCTGACAAAGTCTCTTCGATGTTTGCTTATATTATCTCATCCTCTTTTGAAGCTATAGTTTTATTATGTTGCTCATCACTTTTTCAATTCCAAATATATTATTTATCAAACTCAATAAATCTTGACATCATAACTTAATTTATGATATGATTTTAGAGTTTATAGCCACTAGAATTCTCAACGACGTAACAAGATGTATTTTTTACTTTTATCCTTAATTGGGCATTTATACATCCCACTCGTTTTACGTCGACAAAATATACATATATTATTTAACCATTTTGGTTGCATATAAAAGATGTCAAGTTGACTCAAGTAAAAGCTATTGAATTTCGAGTTAACATTTTACTCGAAGCATAATACAAGGACAAATGATATGGTGAGACATAACAGCTAATCAAAACTTGACGTTTGACATCTAATGAAACCATAGGCAATCAATTAGGACGATGTGGCATTAGCTAAGACCACATAGTTAGATAATGATGCGGTGTTGTCCATTTTTTATCATATTTAAATGAGAATATTCTTTATTGATAATCTAGTTCGAGGCCTATAAAAGGAGGGCAACTCATCCTTTTTAAGTTCTTTGTTAACTTAGTATCCAAAGGTCTTGTCAGGTATATCTTTAATGCAGTTTTGTAGAACATTTCGACTTGAGAAGAGTCCATCATCAAATTTTAAGCTCCATACTTCTTCCACTATAACATTACCAATTTACCTTGTCGGAAACCTATTAAACAAATAAACTATACAAACAATAGCATCTCCCCAAAATTTTTCTTTCCTTTAACATACATTGGACAATATTAAGGATAGTCCTATTTTTTCCTTTTTGAGACACCATTTTGTTGAGGTGTGTATGATATGATGAATTGATGTAAAATTTCATTATTTCTATAAAAACTCTCAAATTCATTTCATATATTTAACACCCCTATCTTTTCTTAAATATTTAATCTTACAACACTTTATCTTTTAACTAAATCTTTAAATTCTTTGAATTTGGTTAAAACTTCTTTCTTTTCCTTTAACATGAAAAGCCAAGTTTTACCACTATAATCATTAGTAAAGGTTAGAAAATATCTACTTTCTCCAAGTTATACTAGACTAATAGGCCCAAAAACATCTAAGTGCATCAGATCAAGTTGATGCTATACACTTTTTATTCTTCTGATTTTGAAAGGCTTTTTTTCTTACTTGCCCATGACACATACTTTACATAATTTTGATGGACGATCAATTCTTGGCATCCTTGTCACCATATTATACTTCTCTAAGATGCCATAACTTTTCTCAAAACATAAATTAGATCCTGCATCACTTTTCTTATAACATAGATTATATCGTAAACTCATCAATTGATTTCATCATCAAAATCTGAGATTCAACAATATATCTTTGGAAAACGTAAAATGAAAACCATGCATGTTAAGGCAGATTTGTTACATAGGGAGATCGTATATCCCTGTAAAATCTCAAATCTATAGAAGTGGATAAAGGAGGTCAACTATCCTACTCTCTAATGGTGATCCACATGGTAGATTCGACGAAGAGGCTCCTTACATTGCTGCATAATTTTTCTCTCCATTCGCACAATGTGATAAAGAAAGGATTGCACATTCTTGCTATCCACATGCCTCAAACTAGGGCTATCGGTTGAGGAGTAGAGGGAGGGAGGAGAATAAGAGATGACAACTAAAGGAGAGACTAGCCTATGCTCCTTTAGTTCCCACCTATTTATAGAGGTGGTCCCTATCAAGTTTACCCTAATGGATCATACCCTATTGAGTACTGGATCTTTGTCCAACTACTCAAGCCTCTTGGATTAGTGGATCTCTATATAATAATCTCTCATTAGCTCTTATTGGATCTTATTCATAAGATCCAATAATTCAAGGGCTTACTAGATATCAAATAAGATCAGGTCTTCAAGGAATATCTTATATCCAAATCTCTACTTGTTGTAACACCTATCATATGTGTTGACCCTCGTAGCCCAATATCGAGCTAGCAATGAGTCATACCTATCAAAACTCCTTCTAACTTAATGAATTATGATCTCTTATAATAATTCACTCAACTCATTGACTACAGACGTACTAGGATACTATGTCGTAGTCCCTAAACGATACAAGAGAATCCAATCCATTGGACCTATTTGTTCTCAATTATCGTGTATCTATAGTCTCTTATCAATCTAATATCACAGAGATCGTATATCAGGCATAGTGCAGTCAGGCTCATATGAAATATACTCGAGTCTCGCTTTAATTGGATTCTCCTAGATAACTCTTTCTCTTTCAATCTAAATGACCCTAGTCAGGGATTTGCCTAAGTAAGAACACATAGAATATTCCTCCTATGATACTAAAAGTGGATAATTCTTTATCGACACTCAATTGCCCTCATAAGCCACTCCCGATGACTAACTATGCTAGATCTAGAATTTATAGACCTATAAGTTTAGTATCAAAGAGTGGAGTACTCATATAAGATATCCTTGGTGTCTCATGTTTAAGGACCAGATACACAACTATAATGATGGAATCGTTGTTTAACAATGAGGTATTATCAACCATCCAATATTTCGTAGGCTAATTAATAAGTGAACTTATTCTTCAATGAGCACCTGCACTATATCCCTAATGTTAGTCATAGGTGCCTTGCAAGTTAATCACGTGAGTGATTTTTTCTGATTATGATATATATTATTTTTTCTTATTATTTATTTGATATTTTTCTCACTTTAAATTGCCTATTGCATGTATAGTAATATTCATGGATCTATACAATAGGAATCAGATCGTAATGACATCATAATAATAAGATTGATTCACCTTTAAATATAGACTCTAAATAATCCCAGTCATATGTCACTCGAAAGGGACATTGAGATGACTAGATAGACTGATGTGCTGTATACCCATCCATATGATGCAAGTGGCTGGTCTCAAAGTTGCTCATGTGGGGACACTAAGGATACCATGCATATGCTCATTAGAAAATGAGTTCATTGATTAATCCACTCACAAAATGTTAGATGGTTGATGATAACTCATTGTTCAATAGCAATATCTATGGTCCTTAGACTTGAGATACCAAGGATGTCTTATATGAGTACTCTACTGTTTGATACTGGACTTATAGACTTGGAAGTTTTAAATCTAACACAATCGATCATCGAGAGTGGCAACCAACCTTACAAGGGCTATTAAGTATCGACAGAGGATCATTCTCTTTCGATGTCATGAGAGAAATATTCTATGTATTCTTGCTCAGGCAAATCCTTGGCTAGGGTCATTCGGATTGAGAGTAAAAGAGTTCTTTGGGAGAATTTGATTATAGCGAGACTCGAGTAGAAACCATATGGGCCTGACAGCACCATGTCTGGTATACGGTCTCTAAGATATTAGATGGATGATGGACTATAGATATATGGTAACTGAGGACAAACAAGTCTAATGGATTAGATTCCCCTATATCATCTAGGGACTACGACGTAATGGCCTAATACGTCCATAGTTGATGAGTCGAGTGAATTATTATGGAGATAATAATTCACTGAGTCAAAAGGAGTTCTAATAGGTATGACTCATGACCAGTTCGTTATTGGCCCTAGAGATTCACACACATATGATAAGTGTTACGATGAGTAGAGGTTAGAATATGAGATATCCATTGAAGCCCTTATCTTATTAGATATCCAACAAGCCCCTAAATTATTGGATCTTGTGGATAAGATCCAATAAGAGCCAATGAGAGATTATTAGGTAAAGACCTACTAATCCAAGAGACTTGAGTAGTTGGATGGAGATCTAGTATCTAATAAGGCAAGATCCATTATAGTTAAGTTGATTGCAAGGCCTCTATAAATAAGAGGGAACCAAAGGGCCATAAGCTTGACCCCTTTTGGCTGCCACGATAGCAAGAAGGGTTGGCCCCTTCTTGATTGTATGGTATGCGCAGCGAGGAGATTTCAGCGATTTGAGGAGTGTCTTCGTAGGCCCTATCGTGTGGATCATCGCTAAAGAAGAGAACATTTGACATACTTCATCTTCTCTCATAGATCTATAGGTTTTTAGGGATATATGATCTTCCTAGGTAACACGCATCCCTTAACATGCGTGGTTTTTCGGTTTCATAGGTTTTTGCATACCAATCTTCACATAACGATAAGAAACTATTTTCTATGGAAAATTGAGATTTTTGTTTTATGTTCTTCTGTTGTGCAATGTCACCCTAGATTTCCCAACACCAAGTGTCTTCACACAAGCGGCTTCAAGACTAGTCACCTCTATCATATCGATGGATATGCAGTACACCGATCTGTCCAGTTATCTCAATGTCCCTCTTGAATATCTTATGATCGAGATTATTTAGGGTTTATGTTTAAAGACAAATCGATCTCATTATCGTAATCTTATTATGATCTAATTTCCATTGTATAAATCCATGGAAATTACAATATATGTAACAAACAATATAAAGCGAGAAGAATGCCAATAAATAATAATAAGCAAAAAGAGTACGTATTGTGTCACATGTGTCATCACTCATGTGATTGGCTTGTAGAGCACCTATGACTATCAATCTCCCACTTGACTTAAAGCTAATCACCTATGTTCTTGATCTCCATTAGACCCCTGTGATACTCAAAGACAATATGAGATAATGGTTTCGTTAGTGAATCTACGATATTATCTTCGGATGGAACTCTTTCCACTACTATATCTCTACGGGCTATGATCTCTCTAATTAGGTGGAACCTCATCAGAATGTGCTTAGACTTTTGATGAGACCTAGATTCCTTTGCTTGAGTAATCGCTTCGTTGTTATCGTAATATAAGGGAATTGACTCTTTCTACTTGGCACGATTGTCATATATGTGATGAACTTCTTCATCCAGACTCCCTCATTTGCTGCTTTTGTCGTAGTAATGTACTCTGCCTCTATGGTCGAGTTAGCAGTTGTATCTTGCTTGAAACTCTTCCATCATACTACTGCTCCATTTAATATAAATACACACCCTAAGTTAGACTTATGATAATCGATATTGAACTGTAAACTCGAGTCCTTATAGCACTTAACCCTAAGGCTACTTCCTCCATATATTAGTAAATAATCCTTAGTCTTTCTCAAGTATTTAAAAGTGTGTATCATGTCACACGTACCATCACTCATGTGATTGGATTGCAAGGCACCTATGACCAGTAACATATGACTGGCTGGTCTACATAAATCAATATTCATTAATATAAGATAGTTAGATGCTCTTTCAATAGAAAATAATTTTTCCTTTTGTTTGTCATAAATACATCATTTATATTACATAAGATAAGTATACTAATTTTAGACAATCTAAAAATTATTATTTTTAACTTAATAATCTTACAAGATGTTCATATCTTAAATACTACAAATTAGGCTTAAGTTGTAAGAAGAGTACACATTTCAACATTTGAAACATAAAATGGTAATATCTTTTTTGAGTGATGCAAATATTTACTATAATTAAATTAAATTTTTTTTTATCTTGTATAAACCATCATCGAATTCAACTAAATATCTATCATTCATTAAAGTCTAACACTCAATAAGTTATGTGATAAACTAGGAATAAAAAAATATTTTTAAGGTGTTTTACCTTCCCTTGACTTGCTTTCACCTTAATTGTTCATTTTCCTTCAACTTGGATTTGCTTGTTATCTTTAAGTCTAACTTTTGAGTTTCATTAAGATATCTAAGTATTGATCTTACGTATGACATACAATTAGAATATCTATTATTCAAAGACTAAATATCATTTGAGATATTATTAACTTGTTTATGAGTCATAAACAACTATTACTTTCTTTATTTTTATCTACCTATCTTGCTTGTTTTTCTTTTTTCCAGCAATTAATCTTTATGTGGCCAAACTTTTTATAATAGTAATATTGAATTCCACTCTTATAGTTTTTCTAATCATAATTTGATTGTTTTTATTCATCATGCCCATCAAAGTATCATATTCCTCTTCCTCTTCCATTTCCTCTATGAAGAAATCATGACACTTTTTTTTATGTTGATATTTTTTGTCTCTTCTTTTGAAGTAAAAGACTCCCGAAATATTTCTTCTTCATTTTTCTTAAGTGACCCACTTAACTTTTCTTTATGTGCAGGTAAGAAACTCATTAGTTCATAAAATAAAAAAGTATACAAATCTTTTGATTCTTCAATTACAACAAAAATATAAATAAATTTGAGGGTTAAACTTCTTAAAACTTTTGTAACAATAATATGATTATGAAGATGTTCATTATAAGATTTTATTTGACTAATAATTTCAGTTATTTGATAAAAAAATCTTGTATTAATTAATTAATTTAATAAATAAAATTTTAAACTATAAAGTGTTTGAAGTTTTATCATAACCACTTGTTGAAATTTATTTTTAAGTATTAATCAAACTTGCTTTGAGGTTGTAACTACCGTGATTCTTGAGAAGATTGTCACATGTATACCTTGTTGAATGAAGAACAATACCTTTAAGTTATTCTTTCTAATTTTTCTTAGCCTAATTTTTTCATCTAAATTTACATATTCATTCTCTATTAAATCTCCAAAAGTTACGAGAGAGATTTCATCTTAATACTTTAAAATTCCACGAAGCGAGAAAATGATAGAAAAAGATGATTTAGGACAATAGACTACCAACAATACAAAGTCAAAATGATACATACAAATAGAACAACTGTCTATAAACACTGTAATCGAAGATAACCAACCTTAATGTGGAGCTGAACTTATTCTTGTTGAATTTGGGATTTTGATGATGAAGTCAATTGTCATTTGTTATCTAATCCATATGTTAAGATAAGTGTGCAGGATTAACTATGATGGAAGAAAGACATGTAGTAGGAGTTGCGCCGGAGTCAAGACTATGATCACGTTGGGAGTTCGAGAGTTTGACGGAAGTCCGGACGGTCGTCGGAGATTCTACGGGAACAAATCCGAGAAGTCCAGGAGCTTGCCAAAGAAGCTCGTCGGAACTCGCCAAGTGGATCATCGCAAGTCCAAGAGTTTGCCGGAGCATCGCCGAAGGTTCGTCGGATGTTCGCCGGAAGATCGCCGAAAGCTCGCCGGAAGAAGCGATTGACGCACCGGAGTAAGTTGTAGTAAATATCCTAAGAAATATCATAGTTAGCATGTCGATTAAGTTAGGAATGGGAGGTGATCCCATTAACTTAATATGGGGGCAATTGGGCCCTTGACAAACCCAAATTGGGCCAAATGGATCAACCCATTCGGACTAGAATTCTTGCCAAGCGGTGGCACCGCTAGGGTTGGCGGTGGCACCGCCTAGGAGATGGTCTCCCAGGAAAGTTGGGTGGTGCAACCGCCCTAGTCAGGCGGTGGCACCGCCTGGGCTCAGTCTCCGAGCGAGACTGGGTGGTGCAATCGCCCCTGTCAGGCGGTGGCACCGCCTAGAGGCTCAGTCTCCGAGCTGCCAGGCGGTCGTACCGCCCTAGTCAGGAGGTAGTACTGCTAGGACCCTGGAAATCCGGGAAAAGATATTTTTGAGCTCCAAATTCAAGCTAGTTTATGGCCTATATATACCCTACCCTTTCCTGCATGAAAGGGCACTGAAAATCCAATCTTACTCTATGATTTTTAGAGCTCAAAAGTGTTGTAAAGGCTAGAAGTTCTCCTCCCTCTTTTCTTCCAAGTTTTGATCTTTCAAGAGAGGAGAGAAATTTCTATAAGGGTTGTCTCCTAAGCCCGTCAAAAGGAGTGAAACTGTAAAAGGATAGTTGGCCTTCGCCTATTGAAGATAGGCCTCTAGTGGACGTCGGTGACCTCATTGTTGGAGGAAGCCAAAAGTGGATGTAGGTAAAAATTGACCGAACCACTCTAAATCTTGGTTTGTATTTACTTTGAGCATCTTATCTTTACTGCAAACCACCTCAGTAGCTTACTGCCTTCTGCTCATTTACGAACGTGTTTTATAGTTAAGTATTTTCTGAATCGGCGTTAAGACGGAAATCGGTTTTATCGTACGAACATCATATTTCAGTTTGCACTTACATTCTGATTTCCATTATAACTGCAAACTGCCTTTATATATTTGCTTTAATTGCATCTCGCTTGATCACAAGTTAAAGTGATTTACGAATCGGCTTTCGTACCAAAATCGCTTTTATCGTACGAACGTAGTTTTTAATCATCGAAAGTTTTCCACTGCACTAATTCACCACCCCACCCTCTTAGTGCTCTTGATCCTAACAATTGGTATCATAGCGGGGTTAACTCTCAAACGGATTAATACCCAAGAGAGATGGCATATGACGGAAACCAAGAGAGCCACTCTATTACACGTCCACCCATGTTCAATGGGACGGACTACATCTATTGGAAGACCCGAATGAGAATCTTCCTTATTTCAATGGATTTTGTGCTAGTCATAGGTGCCCAGCAAGCCAATCACGTGAGTGATGGCACGTGTGACTTGATACAGAATCTTTTTGCTTATTATATTTTGGCATATATCACTTTATAACTATTGCATAAATGCATATATATATATATTGTGATGTCCTTGGATTTGTGCAATGGGAATCGGATCGTGATGAGATCACGATAATGAGATCGATTCACCTTTAAACACATATCCTAAATAATCCCGGTCATAGGTTACTCGAGAAGGACATCGTGATAACCGGATAGACTGGTGTGCTGTATACCCGTCCATATGATGGATGCAGTTGGTCTCATAGCTGCTCGTGTAGGGACACTAGGGATACAGTACAGGTGCTCATTGGAGAATGAGTTCACTGATTGATCCGCTTACGGAATGCTGGATGGTTGATGATGCCTTATTGTCAGACAGCGATTCCGTAGTCCTAGTCGTGTATCTGGTCCTTAGACTTGAGACACCAAGGATGTCCTGTATGAGTGCTCCACTCTTTGATACCAGACTTATAGGTTTGGCTGTTCCTAGATCTAGTACAGCTGGTCATTGGGAGTGGTAGTCGACCTTATGAGGGCTATTTAGTGTCAATAGAGGATCATCCACTCTTGGCGTTATGAGAGGAATATCCTATGTGTTCTTGCTCAGACAAATCCCTGGCCAGGGTCATTCGGGTTGAGAGAGAAAGAGTTCTCCGGAAGAATCCGATTAGAGCGAGACTCGAGTAGAAACCGTATGGGTCTGACAACACCATGCTCGATATAAGGTCTCTGGGATATTAGATGGATGAGGGACTATAGGTACATGGTAATTGAGGACAGACAGGTCCAATGGATTGGATTCCCCTGTATCGTCTGGGGACTACGGCGTAGTGGCCTAGTACGTCCGTAGTCGATGAGTCGAGTGAATTATTACAGAGATAATAATTCACTGAGTTAGAAGGAGTTCTGACAGGTATGACTCACGGCCAGCTCGATATTGGGCCTAGAGGGTCACACACATATGGTAGGCATTGCGATGAGTAGAGGTTTGGATATGAGATATCCGACGGAGCCCTTGTCTTATTGGATGCAGATCCAATACCCACTAGGGAAGGACCCATTAGGGTTTGACACGGGATCTCTATAAATAGGAGGGATTCACAGCCTCATAGGCTAGAGTCTTTGCTTGCCTTTCCTATTCTCCTCTCCCTCTCCACCTCAGAGTAGGCCTGGAGTTTTGAGGAGCGTCATCGCAACCCTGCTGTGTGGATCACCGCTAGAGAGGAGGACGCTTGACCTCCTTCACCCTCTCCTAAGGATCTGCAAGGAAACAGGGATATACGATCTCCCTAGGTAACACAATCTCTATACGCAGTTTTGTGTTTTGCGGATTTTTGCGCACCAATCTTCACACGACGACGAACATCTTTTTGGGAATCGGGGATTTTTGTTTTCTTGTTCTTCCGCTGCGCATATGATGTCGCCCCCCCAATGATTACCCAACAGTGGTATCAGAGCCAGGTTGTTCGTGCGAATGATTGGTTTTGAACTACGTGTATTGTGTTTAGGAAGAATTTTGACGTCAAAATCGTTGACGCAAAAGCGAGGAAGGGCAGCAACAGTTGCTGCCCTCGATCTGCGTGCGTGCAACCCATGGGGTGGCAACCCACGGGCAGAGGCGCCGCAGGGCAGCGGCGCCTGCCGCCAAAAGGAAGCGGCGCCTACCGCCGCAGGGCAGCGACGCGCGACGCCTGCCGCCGCTGCTCCTGCGGGCGAAACCCCCCCCACAGGGGCGGCCGCCCAGCGGTACAGCACCGCCTGCGGAGGCAGCGGCGCCCGAAGGGGGCGCCCACCCGCAGCGGCATCGCCGCCAGCGGGCGTGCCGCCTGCAGGCGAGGGCAGTGCCCTCGCCCCGCCGCACAGGCCGCCGCCGGCAGGTTGGCGGCGGCGGCAGCAGCGAAAGGGGGAAAGGGTATTAGGGTTTTCTGGGCAAAAGACAGTTTTGCCCCTCGGAATTTGAGAAATTCCAGCTTCTGTCTTTTGTCCAAATTACGAAAATACCCTTAGGAATTGAGAAATTCCCTACATGTCCCTAATTTCAGAAAAATATTAATTAATTAAAAGGTTTAGTTGATTATTATTTTTTATTATTATCTAGTAGTCCTACATGATGATGATTATTTATACATGTGATGTATGATGTGTGGACGGATGATCATGGACCGTGTGATGTGTGTACTTGTGATTATTATTATTGAGGTCTGCGAACCTCCATTATATTTCTCGTTTATTGTCGGGCCTGCGTGCCTATGATTAAGTTGTAATCACACGAGGAGGCACAGCGGGAGCGTGGATGCGATAGCGGGACCCACGAGACGGACGATCGTGATGCATGGAGATGCATCAAGATGTCGACGGAACCGACGAGGACGATCACAGGGCATGGAGATGCACCGTTGCACACATAGATCTTGATGTGAGTGATTAGGCCTACTGGCTCGGGCCTAATCATATTAGGTTGTGGTCCATGATCATCTGGTGTGATTGCTTATACACATACTAGATATGTATATATATTTGCATGCGATGTAGATATATATTAAATATGTATATGTGTGACATGTCATATTAGGAGACCAAATCTCTCGATAATATTAAGTCGGTAAATGTGAGGCAATTAGATTGACCCACGTGGCCTTCCATCGTTATGAGTAGGAACCGACTCCCGGTGTAGGTTGAGTTGGTCGAGTCCCTCGAGACTCATCTATATCGTGATTCGCTATCTTGCTTATGACATAGAGATGTCACCGGTGACCTGAGGACATGGTATGCTTGGTCGAGTCCCTCGAGGGTATATCATCAAATCAGACTCATCTTGTAACGAAGGTGTTGACTTAATCGAGCATCATGGTTGGTCGAGTCCCTCGAGGCCATGGTGATTCGGAGGCCGAACAGGATGGGAATCACAAGGAGTTGTGATCGGCAAGAGTTGCCTACCTTTTAGGCTTAGTGTGATTGGTCGAGTCCCTCGAGGTTACACTAAGACGCTGATTGGATCCTGATCCCCACTAGAAGTCTGCCGGAGACTTCCGTTTCACGTACTGAGGGTGTCGCGTGACTCGTTAGTAAAATAGTGAGAGCATATTAAGATAGAAGTCCATATCTTGATAGTTTATTTCTTGCAAAATCTGCATGTTATTCATTTCTGCTACATCTTTATTTTCAGAAAATGTCGCTTTCAAATCCCTTACGTGGCATACTTGATGTCAACCGCCTCACTGATCCAAATTATACGGATTGGCTCCGTAACTTGAGAATTGTTCTCACAGCGGAGAAAATCGTGTACGTCCTTGATATAGTGATGCCTACGCCCAAAGAAGGGGCAAGCGAGGATGAGATCGCTCGTTACGTGAAGTACATTGATGACTCCACTCTTGCTCAGTGCTATATGTTGGGCTCTATGACTCCAGAGTTACAGAGACAACATGAAAAGATGGATGCCAGATCCATTCTCCTACATGTCCGCAAATTGTTTGAGGAACAGGGAAGGACTCAACGATATGAGATATCTAAGAGCATTTTCCGCGCTAGGATGACTGAGGGGACACCGGTTCAGAACCATGTCCTAAAGATGATTGAGTGGATAGAGAAACTCACAGGTCTAGGAATGGTCCTAGAGGATAACTTATGTGTGGACATTGTGCTTCAATCCCTACCAGATTCCTTTTCACAGTTCATAATGAATTTTAATATGAACAAGCTTGAGGTGACTCTCCCAGAGCTCCTCAATATGTTGAGGGAGGCAGAGAGTACTATTAAGAAAGAGAAGCCAGTTCTCTACACTGGTGAGACCAGAAAGAAAAGGAAAGCAGAAAGGTCCCTTAAGAAGGGAAAGGGCAAGGGCAAACAAGGTAAAGCAAAGGTTGCTAAGAAAGACCCAGCAAAGGACAAAGGCCAGTGCTTCCACTGTGGTAATGATGGGCACTGGAAGAGGAACTGCAAAGAGTACCTTGCAGAAAGGGCGAAACAAGAAGCTTGGTGAAGCTTCAGGTACATTCATGATCAATCTCCAATTGGCAGATTTTTGTGATAGTGCATTGGTATTGGATACCAGTATTGCTTATTACATCTACAATTTATTGTAAATTCTAGCAAGCTGAGGGGAGATTGACGAGAGGAATATTGCATAAAGGTTTGTTTATGCAAGACACTACTCCACATATCATGAATGTAAGTGTCTAAGAGGAAACGAGATGAGGTGAACAGTATATACCTATGGCATTGTAGGCTAGGTCACATCCATGAAAGAAGGATTCAAAAGTTGCTAAATAATGGATATCTAGATCCATTTGACTATGTGTCATATGTAACTTATGAGCCTTGCATTCGTGGAAAACTGACCAACTCTCCATTTAGTGGAACTGGAGAGAGAGCCACTAAGTTGTTAGAACTCATACATAGTGATGTATGTGGACCCATGTCAACTCATGCCATTGGAGGTTACTCCTACTTCATTACATTTACTGATGATTTCTCAAGGTATGGATATGTGTACTTAATGAAGTGTAAGTCCGAGGCCTTTGAGAAATTCAGAGAGTATAAGAATGAGGTGGAGAACCAGACTGGAAAGAGTATCAAAACTCTTCGATCAGATCGAGGAGGTGAGTACTTAAGTACAGAGTTTACTCAGTTCCTCAAGGACCATGGGATATTATCCCAATGGACACCTCCTTACACACCTCAGCTCAATGATGTCTCTGAAAGGAGGAATCGTACGCTATTAGATATGGTACGGTCCATGATGAGTTTCGCTGACCTACCCATCTTATTCTAGGGATATGCCCTAGAGACCGCAGCTTACCTTCTGAACAGAGTTCCAACTAAGTCGGTAGTGTCTACACCATATGAGATATGGAAAGGGAAGAAGCCTGATCTTAAGGTTGTTAAGATTTGGGGTTGCTCTGCCCACGTTAAAAGACACAACCCCGATAAGTTAGAATCAAGGATAGAGCGATGCAAATTTGTGGGATACCCCAAGGAAACTTGTGGGTATTATTTCTATCATCTCGAGGACCAAAATGTCTTTGTAGCTAAGAGAGTAGTGTTCCTTGAGAAGGAACACATTCTTGGCGGAGACAGTGGGAGAATGATAGAGTTGAGCGAAGTTGGAGAACCAAGCTCAAGCACCACTCTACAGCCCGGGTCTGTTCAGGTACCTAATACACAAGTATCAACTTTACGCAGGTCTGATAGAGTATCCCATCCTCCTGATAGATATGTGGGACATATTAGAGGAGAGGATGTAGAGGATATTGATCCTCAGACCTACGAGGAGGCTATTATGAGTATAGACTCCGGGAAGTGGCAAGAAGCCATGAATTCTGAGATGGATTCTATGTACCCCAATAAGGTTTGGAACCTAGTTGATGCGCCCGAAGGTATTGTACCCATCGGTTGCAAGTGGATCTTTAAGAAAAAGATCGGAGTAGATGGAAAGGTAGAGACCTATAAAGCAAGGCTAGTGGCTAAGGGGTATCGTCAAAGGCAAGGTGTTGACTACGACGAAACCTTCTCACCCGTAGCAATGCTAAAATCCATCAGAATTCTATTGGCTATTGCAGCACACTATGATTATGAGATCTGACAGATGGATGTGAAAACCGCATTCCTCAATGGGAACCTCGTGGAGGAGGTGTATATGATGCAACTTGAGGGATTCGTGTCCAAGAACTGCCCAGATAAGGTGTGTAGGTTGCTTAGATCTATTTATGGACTAAAGCAAGCTTCCCGAAGTTGGAACATAAGATTTGATGAGTCAATCAGATCTTATGACTTCGTTAAGAACGAAGATGAGCCTTGTGTGTACAGGAAGGTAAGTGGGAGCGCTATCACCTTTTTGGTGTTATATGTGGATGACATCCTCATCATTGGGAATGACGTAGGAATGCTATCCACAGTAAAGACTTGGTTATCTAGACACTTCTCCATGAAGGACTTAGGGGAAGCATCCTATATCTTGGGGATTAGAATCTATAGAGATAGATCCAAGAGGATGCTTGGCTTGTCCCAATCCAGGTACATAGAAACAATTGTCAAAAGGTTTGGCATGGAAAATTCCAAAGGGCAAACATGAATATGATACCTTATGTCTCAGCAATAGGGTCTATCATGTATGCCATGCTATGTACTAGGCCTGATATAGCGCATGCTCTGAGTGTCACGAGCAGGTATCAGGCGGATCCAGGCTTGGAGCACTGGAAAGCAGTAAAGTGTATCCTTAAGTACTTGAGAAGGACTAAGGATCTTTTACTAGTATATGGAGGTAATAGCCTTAAGGTTGAAGGCTTCACTGACTCAAGTTTTCAGTCTGATGTCGATGATAGCAAGTCGAATTCAGGGTATGTGTACACCTTGAATGAAGGAGCAGTGTGCTGGAAGAGTTCCAAACAAAATACCACTGCTGACTCGACCACAGAGGCGGAGTACATTACTGCATCGGATGCAGCAAAGGAGGGAGTCTGGGTGAAGAAGTTCATCACAGATTTGGGAGTCGATACAGATAGCGACAAGTCGACTTCCTTATATTGCGACAACTATGGGGTGATTACTCAAATAAGGGAACCGGGGTCTCATCAGAAGTGTTCTGAGGAGGTTCCAGCTTATAAGAGAGATCGTAACCCGAGGAGATGTAGTAGTGGAAAGAGTTCCATCCGAAGATAACATTGCAGATCCACTGACAAAGCCGTTGTCTTAGATTGTCTATGAGCGTCACAGGAGTCTGATGGGGATCAGACACATAGGTGATTGACTTTAGGTCAAGTGGGAGATTTCTAGTCATAGGTGCCCAGCAAGCCAATCACGTGAGTGATGGCACGTGTGACTTGATACAGAATCTTTTTGCTTATTATATTTTGACATATATCACTTTATAACTATTGCATAAATGCATATATATATATTGTGATGTCCTTGGATTTGTGCAATGGTAATCGGATCGTGATGAGATCACGATAATGAGATCGATTCACCTTTAAACATATATCCTAAATAATCCCGGTCATAGGTTACTCGAGAAGGACATCGTGATAACCGGATAGACTGGTGTGCTGTATACTTGTCCATATGATGGATGCAGTTGGTCTCATAGCTGCTCGTGTAGGGACACTAGGGATACAATACAGGTGCTCATTGGAGAATGAGTTCACTGATTGATCCGCTTACGGAATGCTGGATGGTTGATGATGCCTTATTGTCAGACAGCGATTCCGTAGTCCTAGTGGTGTATCTGGTCCTTAGACTTGAGACACCAAGGATGTCCTGTATGAGTGCTCCACTCTTTGATACCAGACTTATAGGTTTGGCTGTTCCCAAATCTAGTACAACTGGTCATTGGGAGTGGTAGTCGACCTTACGAGGGCTATTGAGTGTCAATAGAGGATCATCCAATCTCGGCGTCATGAGAGGAATATCCTATGTGTTCTTGCTCAGACAAATCCCTGGCCAGGGTCATTCGGGTTGAGAGAGAAAGAGTTCTCCGGGAGAATCCGATTAGAGCGAGACTCGAGTAGAAACCGTATGGGTCTGACAACACCATGCTCGATATACGGTCTCTGGGATATTAGATGGATGATGGACTATAGGTACATGGTAACTGAGGACAGACAGGTCCAATGGATTGGATTCCCCTGTATCGTCTGGGGACTACGGCGTAGTGGCCTAGTACGTCCGTAGTCGATGAGTCGAGTGAATTATTACAGAGATAATAATTCACTGAGTTAGAAGGAGTTCTGACAGGTATGACTCACGGCCAGCTCGATATTGGGCCTAGAGGGTCACACACATATGGTAGGCATTGCGATGAGTAGAGGTTTGGATATGAGATATCCGACGGAGCCCTTGTCTTATTGGATGTAGATCCAATATCCACTAGGGAAGGACCCATTAGGGTTTGACACGGGATCTCTATAAATAGGAGGGATTCACAGCCTCATAGGCTAGAGTCTTTGCTTGCCTTTCCTATTCTCCTCTCCCTCTCCACCTCAGAGTATGCCTGGAGTTTTGAGGAGCGTCGTCGCAACCCTGCTGTGTGGATCACCGCTAGAGAGGAGGACGCTTGACCTCCTTCACCCTCTCCTAAGGATCTGCTAGGAAACAGGGATATACGATCTCCCTAGGTACACACAATCTCTATACGCAGTTTTGTGTTTTGCGGATTTTTGCGCACCAATCTTCACACGACGATGAACATCTTTTTGGGAATCGGGGATTTTTGTTTTCTTGTTCTTCCGCTGCGCATATGATGTCGCCCCCCCAATGATTACCCAACATTTTGACCTTTGGAATCTTGTCGAAAATGGATTTTCGAAATCTTCTCTTCCAATGATCGATTGGAATGAATTGGAGAAGAAGACTTTCGCTCTTAATGCAAAGGCTATGAATGCCTTATTTTGTGCGCTTGATAAAAATGAGTTCAATCGTGTTTCGGTTTGTGAAACCGCATTTGATATTTGGCATACATTCGAAGTGACTCACGAAGGCACAAGTAGAGTGAAAGAGTCAAAAATCAATCTTTTGATACATTCTTTCGAACTTTTCCAAATGAAACCGAGCGAGACTATTGGCGACATGTACACCCGTTTCACGGATGTTGTCGATGGTCTAAAAGGACTCGGCAAAAGTTTTTCGGATTTTGAGCTCGTAAATAAGATTCTAAGATCCCTTCCTAAGAGTTGGGACCTTAAAGTTAATTATCATTTGTTATCTAATCCATATATTGAGATAAGTGTGCAGGATTAATTACAATGGAAGAAAGACATGCAGTAGGAGTTGCGCTGAAGTCAAGACTATGATTACGTTGGGAGTTCGAGAATTCGACGGAAGTCCGACGGTCGTCGGAGATTCTTTGGGAACAAATTCGAGAAGTCTAGGAGCTTGCCAAAGAAGCTCGTCGGAACTCGCCAAGTGGATCATCGCAAGTCCAGGAGTTTGCCGGAAGTTCGCCGGAGCATCGTCTAAGGTTCGTCGGATGTTTGCCAGAAGTTTGCCGGAAGAAGCGATTGACACACCGGAGCAAGTTGTAATAAATGTCTTCAGAAATATCGTAGTTAGCATGTAGATTAAGTTAGGAATGGAAGGCGATCCCATTAACTTAATCTGGGGGCAATTGAGCCCTTGACAGACTCAAATTGGGCTGAATGGATCAACCCATTCGGACCAGAATTCCTGCCAGGCAGTGGCACCGCCAGGGTCAATGGTGGCACCGCCTAAGAGATGGTCTCCCAAGAAAGCTGGGCGATGCAACTGCCCCAGTCAGGCGGTGGCACCGCCTGGGCTCAGTCTCCGAGCGAGTCTAGGCGGTGCAACCGCCCTTGTCAAGTGGTGGCACCGCCCAGAGGCTCAGTCTCCGAGCTGCCAAGCGATTGTACCGCCCTAGTCTGGAGGTAGTACCGCCAGGACCCCGAAAATATGGGAAAAGATATTATTGAGCTCCAAATTCAAACTAGTTTGGGGCTTATATATACCCCACCCTTTCCTGTATGAAAGGGCACCGAAAATCCAATCTTACTCTGTGATTTTTAGAGCTCAAAAGTGTTGTAAAGGCTAGAGGTTCTCCTCCCTCTTTTCTTCCAAGTTTTGATCTTTCAAGAAAGGAGAGAAATTTCAGTAAGGGTTGTCTCCTAAGCCCATTAAAAGGAGTGAAACTGTCAAAGGGTGGTTGGTCTTTGCCTATTGAAGTAAGGCCTCTAGTGGACGTCGGTGACCTCATTGGTGGAGGAAGCCAAAAGTGGATGTAGGTCAAGATTGACCGAACTACTCTAAATCTCGGTTTGCATTTACTTTGAGCATCTTATCTTTACTACAAACCTCCTCAGTAGCTTACTGCCTTCTGCTCATTTATGAACATATTTTATAGTTAAGTATTTTCCAAATCGACGTTAAGACGGAAATCGATTTTATCATACGAACATCATATTTCAGTTTGTGCTTACATTCTGATTTCCATCATAACTGCAAACTGCCTTTATATATTTGCTTTAACTGCATCTCGCTTGATCACAAGTTAAAGTGATTTACGAATCAGCTTTCTTACCAAAATCGCTTTTATCATACGAACACAGTTTTTAATCGTCGAAAGTTTTCCACTGCACTAATTCACCCCTCCCCTCTTAGTGTTGTTGATCCTAACAATTCTCTTTCTCAATCAAACTAATAATTCAAATAAAAGAAATTTTGTTGACAAAATTCCCTTCTTCCGGATAATATTCATTGGAAATCAGTTTTGGTACGCCTGTTTTCATCTACTCTTGTAAACCTGTTAACCAATAAAATATGAAATCTGATCTCAATGCTTCTTCTGAAAATTCCTATGACAAAATATTATATTGAAAAGGTCCATTCATATTTGAAATGTACTTCAATTCCTAGCAAACATAATAAATATTTATTTGGAGGAATATCTTCTAAGACAAGTCCTAATTGTAGATTAGCAAGATACACATTAGATAGGTCAAACAACTCAAATATTTATTCTACACTATCATATGCATTCTGATTTTTCATAAATTGAGGATACAAAATATTTATTTTGTTCGTGTACTTCATGAGATGCCTTTTATAGTCGCACCGCCTGATGTTAATCTAAAAACATGATTCATTAAAACTTCAATTAGGATGGCATGTTGTGTTCCTAATTTTATACTTCAATTTTACAACTTGCACAAAAGAGAAGACTGATATACTTTCCTGGACAGCATATTTTTAGGAACACCTCTCTAATTCAGTAGCACGTCTGGGACCTCTTCAGCTGGGCCAAAATGGGCAGGAAAAGAGTTCTGTCTCTTTGCATGAAATATGCCTCTGAATTCATGTCTTGTATTTGTTCTCGATATGCTCATATGATGCTCTTTGCTTCATTACTATCAATGAATCGTATAGCGTGTCAAATATGACTATTATTAGTCAATCAGCTTCTTAAAACTTGGAGGTTCAGAGGTTTAATTTATTGGGAAGAAACCACTTAGGTACTTTAACCATAAAGGTCATTGCACATACACTCAATGATTGAACAAAAAAGTCAGAAAAATGTTCCAGTTATCAGCTACGCTTCCAATTTGGTTTCCTCGTCACAATCAAACCTATGGAAAGGTCTTTGGCGACCATAACGTCCACATCGTGGAAAGCTTCGTGAAGACCCAACCTTGGAACCAAGAATCAGAGATGCTTTAGATAATGCATTGAAGAAAAGATACAAACAATGGTTTATGATAAGGTATATTTTGGATCCAGGCCATGTCACGATCGATGTCACGTCACGCTACAGCCAAGTCAACAAGAGAAGTACCACCATGCACCGAGCCAGAGACTATACTAAGGCATTGCTCGGTATGTCCCATCCAAGTATGCTCGGGACGGTGCCGTATGGCACCGTTCCACGCGACCCGAGATGGTGACCGTACAAAGGTACCATCTCACCTCCCGAGGATCGATCGCCATGTCAAACCCACATACGACCGACCCTCGTACAGCAGTATAAAATCCCTTGGCCGGCATCCGGCCCGGAGAGGCATAAACAAATGAACCCACCACTAACTTGCTCATCGGAGGGGCCAAAGTCGGCAAACACCCGATGAGAGCCATACTTGCAGGAAAGCGGCCACCCTTGAGCCGCGAGCGTTTCGACCTTGCAGTCATCCACTAGCGCCCCGAAGGCCGATCACTCACCAACATTTGAACCAGGATATGCTGATCAACATCCCGACGCCGACGCTCCTCGCAAGGGCTCGATCGACCTCGGCAACCAACTCAACTGACCGGAGACTCCCGACATCGACCCATGGACCAGGCCATGCTGACTCATCAGCCATGACGCATCAGTTCACCAATATTTTTGTCATTAGAAGGAGGGCCATGTCGTAGGAGTATCTCACGGGAGCTCTCCCCGAGGGAGAACCATCGGCCGGTCACCCTTCTATCGGGCTCGGAGTTCAGCCCCTCCCCGCCCTTCGAGACGGGGGGATCCCGGCCTCGACACCAGATCGCTACTAGCGCCTGTTCAACGACCCGGGGCTATCACCCCTCGGACTTACCACGGGACCCTCGGTTGTGTCGCTCAAGGTGTTCCTGAGCCTGACCAAGCAAGTGCAGGCAATGGCAGGGATGATGCAAACGATCGTCCCACTCATTCCCCAAATCATGCAGCTAGTAGCTCCCCCGATTGACCCGACACGACAAGGGCCAAACAGGGAGCAGGTCAGGATGGGAGAAGCCTGAGAGCAAACGATGAACCCGAGAGGCTTGCCTGAGCAGAGCATACCCGCACCCTGCCGGGCCACTCCGCCCCACTCCGAGCCTGATACTATATCGTCCGACTCGGTGGATGACTCATTCAGAATTCAGCTGTCCCGTGTCAACTAGTGCTTGGACGAGTTCTAGTGCGAGTTCCAGAAGCTGCAGGGCAAGACGGGAGAAGGTAGCTCAAGCGGATCCCCCTTCACTCAGGAAATACAGGACAAGCCTGTACCCCTCAACTTCAAGCTGTCGGCTTTGGAGACGTACGACGACGGCTCCAACCCCATAGAGTACATCGCTACATTTCGGGCTCAGATGGCCCTCTATAGCACCTCTGATGCCCTAATATGTCGGGCATTCCCGACCACCTTCAGAGGACCAGCACGAGCATGGTTTAGCCAGCTATGCCCGTCCTCGGTCTCATCCTTCGACCAACTCGCAAGGGAGTTCGAGCAGAACTTTCTCGCCAGTGTGCGACTCAGGCACTCTATGGCCACCTTGCTCGCGTTGTCCCAGTGTGAGGACGAGACACTCTCTTAGTTCGTGGCACGTTTCACCACTGAAATATGGGGATTCCCGAACGCTCATCCTTCTTTAATCATGCAAGCATTTCTGATGGGTTTGAAGCCCTCAAGGTTCTTTTGGTCGTTGATCGAGAAGCCGCCATCAACCATCTCCGAGATGCTCCAGCGCACCAACTAGTACATCGCCGCTGAAGCTCTAGTGGCGGGAAAGCGCATGGACGAAAAGAGGCCAAAGGCTGGACATTCCCGAGGAACGACCTCAGCAGCCCCGGTGCAACCCCGTCGGAGGCCCGACCGACAAGAGTTGCTACTCCCAAGGCCCTTGCCTCTCCCTTTGAACGCCTCTCGTACCGAGATCTTCCTTCAAATCAGGGAGAAGGGTCTCTTGCGACAGCCCAACCCCATGAAAGCAACTCACAAAGACCGGTCCAAATATTGCAGGTTCCACCGGGACTACGACCATGACACGGAAGACTGCCGCGACCTCCAGCATCAAATCGAAGACCTGATTCGAAGAGGTCACCTCGGGCATTATCTCAAGGAACCCCGGGAAGCAACTCCACGCTCTAGGGGACCTATTGAAAGACAGATCGACGTCCTCTCTGGAGGACCAGTAGCCGATGGCAGTAGCTTAACGGCGAGGAAGGCCTATGCCCGCAGTGCGGTCAAGAAACGTCCCCGACTCGAGCTCGAGCCTGAAATCACATTCGGAGTCAAAGAGGTTGAGCGCTCCCATCATGATGATGCTCTGGTGATCTCCATCCAAGTCGCCAATACTCGGGTCAAAAGGGTAATGGTTGATATCGGGAGCTCTGTCGACATACTATACCTAGACGCCTTCAAGAAGCTTAGTTTGACCAAGGAGGACCTCATCCCCATGGCATCAGCACTCACTGGGTTCGCGAGGGATTCTATCTCCCCGCTCGGGACCACCATCCTTCCTGTCACCATTGGGGAAGAGCCAAGGGCCAAGACAATAATGACTACCTTCATGGTAGTCGACCTACCCTCGGCCTACAACGTCATCCTCGGCCGACCGACGCTCAACAAGCTGAAAGTGATGGTGTCTACCTACCACCGGGCCATTAAGTTTCCAACATCGGTAGGGATTGGGGAATCATAAAGCGATCCGGGAGAATCAAGGCGATGCTATCTGATAGCGGTTACTCTCCTAGAGAAGTCACGCCCCCGTCAAGTCCCGGATCCCCGACAAGGAGCTATGACACCGATGTGCCTAGAGCCCCCGGAGCAACTAACCGAGGTGCCCTTGAAATGGAACCGACCCGATTTGACCGTAAAAATCAGGACGGCACTACCTGAAGCAAATCAGCTCCAGCTCATCGACTTCATAAGGGAAAATGCCGATATGTTCGCATGGTCCTCCAAGGAGATGCCCGAGATTGACTTGGGGGTGACCCAACACTAGCTCAACATCGACCCTGGGGCTAGGCCGGTGAAGCAAAGGCCAAGGAAGTTCGCTCCCGACCGACAGAAGGCGATCGACGAAGAGGTCAACCACCTTAAAGAGGCAGGATTTATTGTCGAGGTAAAATACTCTCAGTGGCTGCTGAATGTAGTTCTCGTTAAAAAACCCAATGGAAGCTGGAGGATGTGTGTTGACTACACTAATCTCAACTGGGCATACCCCAAAGACTACTATCCACTTCCTAGGATAGACCAACTAGTCGACGCTACTGCGAGCTATGAACTTCTTACGTTTATGGACGCATTCTCGAGCTACAACCAAATCCGAATGGCACCTAAAGATCAAGAGAACACTGCCTTCATCACCGACAGAGGAGTGTATTACTACAAAGTAATGCCTTTTGGCCTAAAGAACGTTGGGGCGACTTACCAAAGAATGGTCGACAAGCTGTTCAAACACCAGCTCGGAAGGAACATAGAAGTGTATGTGGATGACATGATCGTGAAAAGCAAGGCTGCAAGCACACACTTGGCTGACCTGGTGGAGACATTCCAAACGCTTAGGTTGTTCAACATGCGCCTAAATCCTGCGAAGTGCATCTTCGGGGTAAGCTCGGGGAAATTCCTTGGTTTCATCATCCACTAGAGAGGGATAGATGCCAACCCGAAAAAGGTCCAAGCCATAATCGAGATGCATCCCCCCCACTCGATCAAGGAGGTGCAGCGCCTCGCCAGGAAGTTGGCGGCACTCAGCAGGTTCGTGTCTCGGTCAGACGACAAGTGCCTCCCGTTCTTCCAGGCTCTATGACAGGCTGACAACTTCACATGGACCTCGGAATGCGAAGAAGCCTTCGAAAAGTTAAAGGCATACCTCGCTCCCTGACTCGCCTCGCCTGAGCCGAGCAAAACCCTCGATCTCTACCTGGCGGCCTCGGCACAAACGGTCAGCTTGGTGCTAACGTGAGAAATGCCGCCAACACAGCAACCTATCTATTATGTCAGCCACGTTCTCATCGGGCCTGAGGTGCCGACATCTAGTACTCCCCCAGAATGGCCATCAAAGCCCAGGTATTGGTTGACTTCATTTCTGAGCTAACTCCTAAAGATCATGCTACTAGACAAGAGCACGACGAGAGCACATGCACCCTGCATGTGGACGGGTTGGCCACCGCCGAAGCGGTCGGGGTTGGGCTTATCCTCAAAAGCCCATCCTAAGAAACCTACGAGAGATCGATCCGGTTGTAATTCTGAGCCACCAACAATGAGGCCGAGTACGAGGCGATAGAAACAGGGCCGATCCCCTCGAAGTGATCAAGGAGGGTCGATCCCCTCGAAGCGATCAAGGAGGTCGATCCCCTCGAAGTGATCATCCCCTTTCTCTTTTTTTTTATGATAAGACTTTAGGGTCTTATCATTTGGTATCAGAGCGATGAAAAAACTTTAGGGTCTTATCATTTGGTATCAGAGCGACGATAAGACTTTAGGGTCTTATCATTTGGTATCAGAGCGGCGATCCTTGACGTTCTCGCTATAACGCTATCGTAGTTATCAAAATAAAAAGGAAAAAAAAAGAAAGGAAACGAAGAGAGGAAGAAAAGTCGCAGCCACGCACCCCCGCATCCCCTGCTTCTGGCTAGCCCACCCGCCGCTGCTGCTCTCCGGCCAGCGACCACCATCGCCCGCTTTCCGGCCGGCGACCACCGCCGCCGCTGATCCCCGGCCAGCGCCCACCGCCGCCGCTGCGCCCCGGCCAGCAACCTTCTCTCCTCGCTTCCCCATCTCGCTCGAGCAAGAAGGCTGCGACCGCTGTTTCCCAGCCAGCGGACCACCCCTCAGCGCTGCCCATCGGCAACGATGCCCTAGCCGCACCCCCATCGTCGCCTCCCAGCCGAGAAACCACCGTTGCCATCCACCGCCGGTCGTGATTAGTCGGCATCGCCAGCGGCTTCCCCTACGGTGCGACAGAAATAGAGTATCCTCTGCTGCCGCAACCGCAGGTCTCCCCTGCCGCTGCGGGCGCCGATTGCCACCATCGTCGCAGCTGCTTCCCGGCCGGCGACCACCGCCACTTCTGCCTCTCAACCCCGGGAACAACCTTTCCTTCTACGGTGTGACAAAAATAGAGCTCCCTCTGTTTGCTGTAACCGCCCGTCGATCCCAGCTAGTGGACTGCCCCATCGCCGCTTCTACCGTCGGCGATGCTACCTAGTCCGCCATCGTGCTACCCCCGCTGGGTTGCAGCCGCAGCCGCTGGGTGTCGCAGCCCCTCCTTGCAGCAGTTGCAGAAACAGAGCTTCCTCTGTTGCCGCAACCGCCGGTCTCCCCTGTGTTAGGACTCTGTTAGGACTCTAGCTAGGAGAGTCCTAATTGAGAGGGACATTCTGTTAGGACTCTAGCTAGGAGAGTCCTAATTGAGATCGTCGCTAAATTCTGCCATCATCTCCACCACCGCGGATCATCCCGTGAATTGCAACAGGTTCTGGTTTCCTACCTTACTGCTATTGCAATTTAGTTATCCCTATCTGAAAATCCAAAAAAAAAAAATTTTTTTTGTTCCTATATTGCTGCATAAACTTTTCATCACAAAGTTTTCATCTCTACAACGAAAGATACATTGCAGAATTTCAGCCGCATAGCACTGTTTGTTTGATCTTGATACTATATTTTCCCTGTCATATAAACTAAGATATTACCGTCAATTCCCTCCTCAAATCTCTCAAATTTTTGGTGGAGATTTGTTAGGACTCTAGCTTGGAGAGTCCTAATTGAGAGGGATATTCATGTAAAACTGTTAGGACTCTAGCTAGGAGAGTCCTAATTGAGAGGGACATTTTGTTAGGACTCTAGCTAGGAGAGTCCTAATTGAGAGGGGCATTCATGTAGGAGGTGTTTTCTTAGAGAAGAATTAGGAGTTGTAAGAGAATAGGAGTCTTGACTAGGAGTCCTATTAGGAGTTGGTTAGAAGTAAGAGTCTTAAGTAGGAGTCCTATTAGGAGTTAGGGTTTAGAAGCCTTATAAATAGCCATGTATTCCTTCTCTTTTCATAAGCAATAGATGAATATTTTCTGCAGCCTTTGAGCAGCAACTTGGAGGGAGGAACCCCTATAGAGTTCCAAGGAGGCCGATCCCCTAAAGAGATCAACCCCAAGTTTAGAATCTGCAAGGGTTCTAACACTTGGTATCAGAGCAGCGTTCTTGGCGTCTCACTGCCCTTCCACAACCATCCATCAACCCTCCACAACTGCCCAAAGCAATTCCCACAATTGCTTAAAATATCGTCACCGAATTTCGCCATCATCTCCACCACCGCGGATCATCCTTTGATCTCCCCGTGAATTGCAATAGGTTCTGGTTTCCTGCCTTACTGCTGCTGCAATTTAGTTATCCTTATTCGAAAATCCAAAAAAAAAATTGTTCCTATATTGCTGCATAAACTTTTCGTCACAAAGTTTTCATCTCTACGACGAAAGATACATTGCAGAATTCCAGCCGCATAGCACCATCTCTTTGATCTTGCTACTGTGCTTTTTCTATCCAAATTTCTACGAAATTTTTATTACATCTTTGACACTTCCTAACAGTGGATTTCCCTTTGGTTTCATCAAAAAATTCTCAATATAAACTACTGATCTTTTATGTCCAATTTGCTGTACTTGAATTGCAGAATTCAAGCCGCATAGCACCATCTGTTTGAATTGCAGATGCATCTATGGTGAAAATTGCAGCTATACATCTTGAAGGGGATGCTATACAGTGGTTTAAATAGTTTGAACATACTTATGAAGTCATTTCATGGTAACAACTCAAAGAAGGACTGCTGATCCGCTTTAGACCAACCGATTACGAGAATATTGACGAACAACTAGCAAAGATCCAACAAACCTCCACCATTCAGGAGTACCAAACCAGGTTTGAAAGGTTATCTAATCAAAATCATGATTGGTCTCAAAAATAGCTATTGAGGACCTTCATTGAGGGCTTGAAGCCGGAGATCCGAGGAGAAGTTAAAGCGCGACAACCGTACACGCTTATGGCAGCCATCTCTTTCGCACGACATCAAGAGGAGCAATTGAACCATGAAGCTCGGAGGACTAGGGTCGCTCCTCAACCAGTAATATTGAAGCCCTCAGCCCCTCCTACTGTCGACCAAATCCCTGCACCAAAGAGGTTAACAGGAGAAGAGCTTCGGGAGCGATATGCGAAGGGGTTATGTTGGCATTGTGACGAGCCGTGGAGCCGTGAGCATCGCTGTCGTAAAGGGGGACTTCTTATGATTGAACCGATAGAAGAAGAGGTCATTGAACATCCAAAAGAGAGCCTTGAACATGAAGAAGAAGATGCAGAAGAAGAGCCACAACCGACCGAAGTTACGGTACATACACTAGCTGACTACTCAAACCCGCAAACGATGAAAATTGGAGGCCTTCTCAAACAACAACCAATCACTGTTCTCATCGACACGGGCAGTACTACTAACTTCCTAAATAGTAAGCTTGCTGTTCGGATATCATTACCTATCGAGAATCGCTGCAGGTTTGATGTTAAGGTCACCGACGGACGGATTTTGAATTGTGATCATAGGCGCTTGCAGGAGAAACTATTGCTGCAGGACCAAGAGATAATTGCAGATTTCTTCCTTCTCCCTCTTAACAATCATGAGGCCATGCTCATAATTAAATGGTTGACGACATTAGGTGATATTTCTTGGAATTTTATGAAACTAATTATGAAATTTTACAGTAAGGAGAAACAGGTGACATTGCACGGGAAACGTGGGGGCGACATAACAACGATTTGCGCACAACAAATGGAGAATGTTTTGCATAAAGCATGCAGCGGCTTTTTGATAAAACTTGAGCAGCAAACTAAGGGAGAGCCAACAGAATTTGAAGATCCAAATCTACTTCCTTTGCTTGCTGAATTTTCAAATATATTTGACGAACCGCACAACCTACCTCTTACCTGTCGGCATGAACATTGTATAATGATTCTTCCAGACAAATCTTCAGCAAATGCTCAGCCATATCAGTATCCACATCTCCAGAAGGATGAAATAGAAAGGATTATAAAAGAGATGCTCGAAACAGGAGTTATTCGGCCAAGTTGCAACCTCTACTCTTCGCCGGTGCTACTTGTACGCAAGGACGGAACAAGGCGAATATGTGTTGATTACCGAGCTCTCAATGGCATAATCATCAAGGACAAATAATTTATTCCAATAGTAGATGAATTGCTAGATGAAAGGGAGCACAAATCTTTACAAAGCTAGACCTTTGATCCGGGTATCATCAAATACGAGCATGCGAAGAAGACATACGGAAAACCACCTTTTGAACACACAACAACCACGAATTTTTGCTTTCTTCAACAAAAGGTGGAATATCTTGGGCATATCATATCAGAGGAAGGTGTGGCAGTGGACCCCTTCAAAATTGGAGCAATGCAAAACTGGCCGACCTCGAGAAACATAAAATTGCTACATGGCTTTCTGGGTTTAACAGGCTACTACTGCAAGTTCGTGAAAAACTATGGAAAGATCAGTGCACCACTTACTTCCTTACTAGAAAAAGATGTCTTCCAATGGTTGGACAGAGCCTCCGCTGCCTTCGACAAACTTAAGGCAGCCATGACGACGACGCCGGTGCTAACACTACCAGATTTCAACCGACCCTTCATTATTGAGGCCGACACATCTGGAGTCAGAATTGGAGCCATTCTCATGCAAGATGGTCGACCACTCGCATACACTAGCAAGGCATTATCTCCCTCTGATCAAAATATGTCAACATATGATAAGGAGATGCTCGCCATTGTGCGCGCAGCAACGAGGTGGAGATTGTACTTGATCAGGCGATACTTTCAAATCAAGACCGACCATAAAAGCCTAAAATATCTCATGGAGCAGAAGATATCTTCCCCTGAGCAGGAAAAATGGGTAACAAAACTTCTTGGATTTGATTTTGAAATAACTTACAAAAAGGGGAAAGAGAATGTTCTTGCAGATGCGCTTTCGCAGCTACCCGAGTAAGTTGAAGTTTCGACCGTTTCACTTCCGACCAGCGACTTCCTTGAGGATATTAAGATGGAATGGCAGGAAGATTCAGAGACTAGTAAGATTATAAAAAAATTGGAGGAAGCACCAAGCTCCGTGGCTCATTACAATTGGGACTCAAAAGAATTACACTATAAGGGTACTAAATTGAAAAGGAGTATGGCATATCACCCACAAATCGACGGCGAGACAGTTGTAAATAGGTGCTTGGAGACAGCCCAAAGCCACCCACCAAATATGACTACCCAAAGAGAACTCCAGACCCAGCGAAGTGCCATTATTGATCGACGGATCGTGACTCGACGACGACGACCCACTAATGAAGTTCTAATACAATGGGCGAACCTACCAATAGAAGATGCCACTTGGGAGAACTATGACGACTTGAAGATCAAATTCCCAGAATTCATGAATCATCAGCCTCGAGGACAAGGCTGATTTGAAGAGGGCGGGTCTGTTAGGACTCTAGCTTGGAGAGTCCTAATTGAGAGGGATATTCATGTAAAACTGTTAGGACTCTAGCTAGGAGAGTCCTAATTGAGAGGGATATTTTGTTAGGACTCTAGCTAGGAGAGTCCTAATTGAGAGGGGCATTCATGTAGGAGGTGTTTTCTTAGAGAAGAATTAGGAGTTGTAAGGGAATAGGAGTCTTAACTAGGAGTTCTATTAGGAGTTGGTTAGAAGTAAGAGTCTTAAGTAGGAGTCCTATTAGGAGTTACGGTTTAGAAGCCCTATAAATAGCCATGTATTCCTTCTCTTTTGATAAGCAATAGATGAATCTTTTATGCAGCCTTTGAGCAGCAACTTGGAGGGAGGAACCCCTATAGAGTTCCAAGGAGGCCGATCCCCTAAAGAGATCAACCCCAAGTTTAGAATCTGCAAGGGTTCTAACAAGATTTCGTCGAGAAACCGTTGTTTCTTCGATGATAATTCTGCTCTTACAAGACAACATAATTCTGTAGCAAACTTTCACTGATTTCTATCAAACCTAAACATGCCTTTAACCCGTCAACAAAAGAGAGATCTTAACATCACAGATTTGGAGTCATATACTATCGCATCTGAGGAGGCAATCAATGCTAAATTTGTGAAGCCTTTGAGGCACGAATGGAGGATAAGATTTGGACTCTCCTTACCAAATTCAGTTTGGGCCGACCACCAAGCCCGAAGAAATCACATCAAGGAGAGAGCTCTAACCAATCACATCATGCCCAAAGAGATGACTTCCAAGAGAGGGGAGGCTCTATGACTGACCCCAACTATTCGCGCATGAGAGTGAACTTCCCTAGATGGGAAGAAGGAGACCCAATTGGTTGGATCTCGCGTGCGGAGCGATATTTTCGGTACCATAAAACTACGGATGCATCCATGGTGGAAATTGCAGCTATACATCTTGAAGGGGATGCCATACAATGGTTTGACTAGTTTGAACACACTTATGAAGTCCTTTCATGGTGACAATTCAAAGAAGGACTACTGATCTGCTTCGGACCAACTTATTACGAGAACATTGACGGAGAAACCTCCACCATTCAGGAGTACCAAACCAGGTTTGAAAGATTATCTAATCACACTCGTGATTGGTCTGAAAAACAACTATCGGGGACTTTTATTGAGGGCTTAAAGCCAGAGATCCGGGGAGAAGTTAAGACGCGAGAACCATACACGCTTATGACAGCCATCTCTTTCGCACGACTTCAAGAGGAGCGATTGAACCATGAAGCTCGGAGGACTAGGATCACTCCACGACCTACAATACTAAAGCCCTTAGCTCCCCCTACTATCAACCGAGTCCTTGCACCGAAAAGGTTAACAAGAGAAGAACTTCAGGAGCGATCTGCGAAGGGGTTATGTTGGCATTGCGACGAGCCGTGGAGCCGCGAGCATCGCTGTAAAAAAGGTAGACTTCTTATGATTGAACCAGTAGAAGAAGAGGTCATTGAATATCTAGAAGAGAGCCTTGAACATGAAGAAGAAGATATTGTTAGAGCTAGCCCCAGGAAATTTACCACAAGGTAATTTTGGCAACACAACAAAGAAAATAAAGCGAAAAAGATAAAAGCGATAAGAACACCAGATTTACGTGGTTTGGTCAATTAACTTTGACCTACATCCACGGACGAAAGAGGAGCAAATCACTACTATAAAAGGGACAATTACAAACGTCTTAAGAAGATGTTCCTAGGCCATGTTAGGACTCTAGCTAGGAGAGTCCTAATTGAGAGGGACATTCATGTAAGAGGTTTTTTCTTAGAGAAGAATTAGGAGTTGTAAGGGAATAGGAGTCTTGAGTAGGAGTCCTATTAGGAGTTGGTTAGAAGTAAGAGTTTTAAGTAGGAGTCCTATTAGGAGTTAGGGTTTAGAAGCCCTATAAATAGCCATGTATTCCTCCTCTTTTCATAAGCAATAGATGAATCTTTTCTGTAGCCTTTGAGCAACAACTTGGAGGGAGGAACCCCTATAGAGTTCCAATGAGGCCGATCCCCTAAAGAGATCAACCCCAAGTTTAGAATCTGTAAGGGTTCTAACACCTGGTATCAGAGCAGTGTTCTTAGCATCTCGTTGCCCTTCCACTGCCATCCAACAACCCTCCACAACCGCCCAAAGCAATTCCCACAATTGCTTAAAAGGTCGTCGCCAAATTCCACCGTCATCTCCACCACCGCAGATCATCCTTTGATCTCCCTGTGAATTGCAACAGGTTCTGGTTTCCTACCTTACTGCTGCTGCAATTTAGTTATCCCTATTCAAAAATCCAAAAAAAAAAAAATTTCGTTCCTATATTGCTGCAAATTTCATCGTAAGTTGCTGAAATTTTTCGACGAGAATTCTGCTATCGCAACTTACACCAATTTTCTTGCTGTTACTGCCGAAATTTTCTTGATTAAATTGGACATCTTCGCTGTCATATAAATTGAGATATTACTGTCAATTCCCTCATCAAATCTCTCAAATTTTTTGTGGAGATTTCGTCGAGAAACCGCTGTTTCTTCGACGATAATTCTGCTCTTACAAGACAACACAATTCTGCAGCAAACTTTCACTAATTTCTATCAAACCTATACATGCCTTTAACCCATCAACAAAAGAGAGATCTTAACATCACAGATTTGGAGTCATATACTATGGCATCTGAGGAGGCAATCAATGCTAAATTTGAAGCCTTTGAGGCATGAATGGGGGATAAGATTCGGACTCTCCTTACCGAATTCAGTTTGGGCTGACCACCAAGCCCGAAGAAATCACATCAAGGAGAGAGCTCTAACCAATCAAATCATGCCCAAAGAGATGACTTCCAAGAGAGGGGAGGTTCTATGACCGACCCCAACTATTCGCGCATGAGAGTGAACTTCCCTAGATGGGAAGAAGGAGACCCAATTCGTTGGATCTCGCGCGCGGAGCGATATTTTTGGTACCATAAAACTGCGGATGCATCCATGGTGGAAATTGCAACTATACATCTTGAAGGGGATGTCATACAATGGTTTGACTGGTTTGAACACACTTATGGAGTCCTTTCATGGTGACAATTCAAAGAAGGACTACTGATCCGCTTCGGACCAACTTATTACGAGAACATTGCCGGACAACTAGCAAAGATCCGACAAACCTCCACCATTCAGGAGTACCAAACCAGGTTTGAAAGATTATCTAATCAAACTCGTGATTGGTCTGAAAAACAACTATTGGGGACCTTTATTGAGGGCTTAAAGCCGGAGATCTGGGGAGAAGTTAAGGCGCGACAACCATACACGCTTATGGCAGCCATCTCTTTCGCACGACTTCAAGAGGAGCGATTGAACCATGAATCCCGGAGGACTAGGATCACTCCACGGCCTACAATACTAAAGCCCTCAGCCCCCCCTACTATCAACCGAGTCCCTGCACCGAAAAGGTTAACAAGAGAAGAACTTCGGGAGCGATCTGCGAAGGGGTTATGTTGGCATTACAACGAGCTGTGGAGCCGCGAGCATCACTGTAAAAAAGGTAGACTTCTTATGATTGAACCAGTAGAAGAAGAGATCATTGAACATCTAGAAGAGAGCCTTGAACATGAAGAAGAAGATATGGAAGAAGAGTCACAACCGATCACTGTTCTCATCGACACGGGTAGCACTAATAACTTCCTGAATAGTAAGGCTGCTGCTCGGATGGCACTGCATATTGAAGGTTGCAGCAAGTTCGATGTAAAGGTTGCCGATGGCAGAATCCTAAAGTGCGACCAAAGATGCCCGCAGGTGAAACTATTACTGCAAGACCAAGAAATTATCACCGATTTCTTCCTCCTACCAATCGATGACTATGAGGCAGTGCTTGGTATAGAATGGCTGACTACACTAGGTGATATCTCTTGGAACTTTTCTAAATTAATTATGAAATTCTACTGTAAGGGCAAACATATCATCCTACGCGGGAAGCGCGGAAGCAACGTTACCACTGTTTCGACCCAACGAATGGAGAAAGTTTTACACAAGGTAAATGGTGGCTTTTTGATGCACCTCCAACAGCAACCAGAGGGGAAGAAAATAGACATTGAAGATCAAAATCTTGCCCAATTGCTTACTGAATTTGCCGAAATATTTGCTGAACCGCGCGGTCTTCCTCCTTCTCGGTAACATGACCATCGAATTCCAATCCTTTCGGGCAAGCCACCAGCGAATACTCGACTGTACCGATATCCTCACCTCCAGAAAGATGAAATTGAAAAGATCGTAAATGAGATGCTTGAAACAGGGGTGATTCGGCCAAGTTGCAGCCCCTATTCCTCACTGGTGCTACTTATACGCAAGAAGGACGGAACTTGGCGGATGTGCATCGACTACCGAGCTTTAAATGGCATCACCATCAAGGACAAGTACCCAATACCAGTGGTGGATGAACTTCTTGATGAATTGAAAGGAGCTCGAGTCTTCACGAAGTTGGACCTCCGATCCGGTTACCACCAAATTCGGGTATGTGACGATGACATTCCAAAAACTGCATTTCGCGCACATGATGGCCATTATGAATTCTTGGTAATGCCTTTTGGACTCACTAATGCTCCTTCAACCTTTCAAAGTCTCATGAACGATATTTTTTGGAGCTTTCTTCGTAAATTTGTGCTGGTATTTTTCGATGATATTCTCGTTTACAGCCCTTCTCTTGAGACTCACTTTCAGCAATTACGGATTGTTTTGACGATCCTTCGGGAGAATACTCTTTTTGTTAAGCAACCAAAGTGCAGCTTTCTCCAGCAAAAAGTAGAGTACCTTGGGCATATAATATCAAAAGAAGGAGTGGCGGTAGACCCAACAAAAATTGAGGCAATGCAAGGCTGGCCGAAACCTACAAACGTGAAATTACTACGGGGGTTCCTTGGACTAACGGGCTACTACCAAAAATTTGTTAAGGACTATGGGAAGATCAGTGCACCACTCACTTCTTTACTGAAAAAAGATGCTTTCCAATGGTCGGACAAAGCCTATGCTGCCTTCGACAAACTTAAAGCAGCCATGACAACGACGCCGGTGCTTGCGTTACCAGATTTCAATAGACCCTTCATCATTGAGGCCGATGCATCTGGAGTCGGAATTGGAGCCGTTCTCATGCAAAATGGACGACCACTCACGTACACTAGCAAGGCATTATCTCCCTCCCATCAAAACATATTAGTATATGATAAGGAGATGCTTGCCATTGTACACGTAGTAACGAGGTGGAGACCCTACCTGATCGGCCGACGATTTCAAATTAAAACTGACCATAAAAGCCTCAAGTACTTTTTGGAGTAAAAGATATCATCCCCTGAGCAGCAAAAAAGGGTAACCAAACTTCTTGGATTTGATTATGAAATTATTTACAAAAAGGGGAAAGAAAACGTTGTTGCAAATGCACTCTCACGGCTACCTGAACAAGCTAAGGTTTCAGCCATCTCCCTTCCTACCACCGGTCTCCTCGAGGACATTAGGGAAGAATGGAAGAAGGATCCAGAGATTAGCAAGATCATAAAAAAATTGGAGGAGGATTCAAGTGCAATAGCCCACTACACTTGGGATTCGAGGGATCTATGCTACAAAGGTCGCATTGTGCTTATACCTGACTCCCCTTGCATCGCAATCATCTTGCATGAAATGCACTCCATACCTTCAGCAGGGCACTCTGGATTCCTAAGAACCTACAAAAGAGTGAAGCAAAATTTTTATTGGAGAGGGATGAAAAAAATTATTGCTGAATATGTGGCACAATGTGATGTATGTCAACAGCACAAGGGTGAAACTGTGGCAAATCCAGGGAAGCTACAACCACTACCCATACCAGACTCAGTGTGGACTGACATCGCCATGGACTTCATTGAAGGGCTGCCATCTTCCAAAGGTAAAAGCACGATTCTCGTGGTGGTTGATCGACTTACGAAATATGCTCATTTTTGTGCTGTGAGAAATCCCTACACTACTGCTAGTATTGCCCAGATTTTCATAGAAAATTTTGTTAAACTGTATGGGATGCCAAGGTCCATCGTAAGTGATCGTGATAGGATCTTCACTAGTAAATTTTGGACTGAGTTATTTCATTTACAAGGCACCAAACTAAAGATGAGCACAGCGTATCATCCACAAACTAACGGCCAAACAGAGGTGGTAAATAGGTGCTTAGAGACGTACCTCCGGTGTTTCGCTAGCGACTGACCAAAAGAGTGGGCGAAATGGCTTCCCTGGGCCGAATGGTGGTATAATACTACATATCATTCATCTATAAAATGTGCCCCTTATGAAGCATTGTATGGTCGACCAGCACCTGTGATTCCAAAGTATGTAATTGGCTCGGCCAAGATAGATCAGGTTGACCAAGAATTGATTGATAGGGACAAACTCTTACAACTGTTAAAAGATAATCTCTCTACCGCTCAAGCCAGAATGAAGCAGCAAGCCGACCCACGACGAAGTGAAAGAGAATTTTCAATGGGAGATTGGGTTTATCTTCGCCTACAACCATATAAGCAACTCTCTATCAATACTCGAGCCTCCATGAAGCTATCCCCACGTTTTTATTGGCCCTATCAGATCACAGAGCGTATTGGAGCCGTGGCATATAGACTTAAATTACTTGAGGATGCCAAAATTCACCCTGTCTTCCACGTATCATGCCTAAAGCCCAAGTTGGGAGAACACGAGTCACCCCAGATCCAACTGCCCAACACAACTGAGGATGGAGTTATTCAAGCCCAACCACAAGCCATCCTCGATCGCAGGATCGTGATGTGTCGTCAACATCCCTCTACTGAAGTACTAGTGCATTGGAATAATCTACCACTTGAAGATGCCACATGGGAACCATATGAGGAGCTGAAGACCCGGTTCCCTGAGTTCATGGAATCTCAGCCTTGAGGACAAGGCTGATTTGAAGAGGGCGGGTTTGTTAGGACTCTAGCTAGGAGAGTCCTAATTGAGAGGGACATTCTGTTAGGACTCTAGCTAGGAGAGTCCTAATTGAGAGGGACATTCATGTAAGAGGTTTTTTCTTAGAGAAGAATTAGGAGTTGTAAGGGAATAAGAGTCTTGAGTAGGAGTTCTATTAGGAGTTGGTTAGAAGTAAGAGTTTTAAGTAGGAGTCCTATTAGGAGTTAAGGTTTAGAAGCCCTATAAATAGCCATGTATTCCTCCTCTTTTCATAAGCAATAGATGAATATTTTCTACAGCCTTTGAGCAGCAACTTGGAGGGAGAAACCCCTATAGAGTTCCAAGGAGGCCGATCCCCTAAAGAGATCAACCCCAAGTTTAGAATCTGCAAGGGTTCTAACAGACCATAAGACACCAGAAATTACTAAACAAGAAAAGCCTAAAGCAACCAATTAGGTTTTCTTGTGGTGCCACTTGTGGTACCTCTTGTGGTGCATATGACTTCAAAGCCCAAGCCCTTATTTATAGTTCCAAGACGAGACAACAAGTCTAATTTTCCCGATGTGAGACTATGGGACTTGCCAAACTAACAAATCTCCACCTTGGCATGTCCTAACAAAACTTGCTCCACCTTCTTCATAACAATCCCAACGGGCAATCACCAACAATGAACACCAACCAAGTCCAAGCATTGCTTGAACTTGTAAACCGAAAGAGGCTTCATAAACATATCAGCTAGATTGTCCTTCGTATGAATTTTTTGAACAAGGACCTTTCCCTCAGCAATGATATCCCATTTACATCCAACAAATTTTTTACCCGAAGGCGGCTTCACAAGGTCCCAAGTTCTGTTCCGATGGAGAGATTCAATTTCTTCATTCATCATAATCAACCACTTAGTGGAATTATCACAAGAAACTGCATCTGAGTAGGTAGTAGGCTCACCAACTTCACTTGTTTCTTCTGCAACAGACAAAGCATATGCAACCAAATTTGCATACCTTTGTGGTGGTCGAATATTTCTCCATGGTCTATCCTTGGCTATGGAATATTGCTCTTCCTCTGGAGCAACTGCATCAGTAGACTCGGGACCATCTACTGGCATTCTTTGAGAAGAAGAGTTCGACTGAAAAGAATTAGAACTCCCAATCTCAAGCTCCACCTGCTTCTGCGCACTATCATTTGTACAACTAGTAGATTCCTCTTTGGAAGATAACATAGATAATTCATCAAAAGTAACATCTCTACTGATTACAAATTTTGGGGATTTGGGATCAGAACACCATAATCTGTATCCTTTCACCCTAGAAGCATACCCAGGGAAAATGCATTTTTTAGCTCGAGGCTCTAATTTTCCTTCATTTACATGCATGTATGCTAGACACCCAAAAAATTTTAAATCAAAGTAATCAGCAGGAGTACCTGACCAAACTTCCTTTGGAGTTTTAAAGTTAAGTGCTGCAGAAGGAGCGCGGTTGATAACGTAACAGGCCATATTAATCGCCTTTGCCCAAAAGTCCTTTGTCAACCCTGCATTTGAGATCATACATCTTGCTCTCTCCAAGAGTGTTCTATTCATACGTTCGGCCACACCATTTTGCTGAGGTGTCATCCTAACAGTGCGATGCCGAACGATTCCTTCATTTTTGCAGAATTCTTTAAAGTCACATTCACAAAATTCCATGCCATTATCTGTTCGAAGCCGCTTAATCTGTTTACCTGTTTGCTTCTCAATCAAAGCCTTCCATTGTTTAAAGGTTATAAAAACATCATTTTTATGCTTCAAAAAATAAATCCAAACTTTCCTGGAATAATCGTCAATGAAAGTCAACATATACCTAGCACCACCCTTAGACTGAACATGAGCTGGACCCCAAAGGTCTGAATGAATATAGTCAAGAGTACCTTTCGTTTTGTGAACTGCCGGAGAAGTGAAGCTGACTCTTTTCTGCTTTCCAAAAATGCAGTGTTCACAAAAATCCAGTGGCCCAATACTCTGTCCACAAAGTAGACATCTTTTGCTCAATATGCTCAAACATTTTTTGCTCATATGACCCAAACGCATATGCCATAATTTGGTGATGTCAGAATCAGACATTGATGATGACGAAACTGCAACCGAACCTGTGACAGTAGTTCCCTACAGAATATACAAGCTACCAGACCTACAAGCTTTTATAACAACAAGAGCACTTCTAGAAACTTTCATAACTCCACCTTCAGTTGTGTATTTACACCCAAGGGCCTCTAGGGTACCTAAAGAGATGAGATTCTTTTTTAAATCAGGAACATGTCTAACATTAGTGAGCGTCCTCACAATACCATCATGCATTTTAATTCGGATTGTGCCTCTACCAACAACATCACATGCGGCATTATTGCCCATCAAAACAATTCCACCATTACAAGATTCATATGTGGAAAACAAATCCCTATTGGGACACATGTGATAAGAACAACCCGAATCTAAAATCCATTCATTTTTAGACATCGTCCTGTCATCAGTAGCAAAGAAAATATTTTCAACATTCTCATCAGTTGCTACACTAACTTCAGCGGATTCAATAGTTTTCTCAATAAGTTTTCCCTTTTGCTTTAATTTGTTTTTCAATTTAAAGCAATCAGTCTTAATGTGCCCCATTTTATGACAATATCTGCATTCCAAATTTCTATGTCTGAATTTAGATCTAGATTTAGATCTACTACTGTCAAATTCTCTTTTATCCATTCTACCCCTGACAACCAGACCCTCAGCCTGATTCTCTCTACTTTCCCTAGTGATATTCTTGTATATCTGCTCCTTAGATTTCAGTGCAGATTTAATTTCTTGATACAAAACTGTTTCTTTTTCATAAATCAAAGCATCACGGAAATGCTTAAAAGATTGAGGAAGAGAACACAAGAGTAACAAAGCCTTATCCTCATAATCAATTTTTGCATCTATATTCTCCAAATCCATAACCAAAGAATCAAACTTATCAAGATGTGAGAGTATAGATGTACCTTCAGTCATCCGAAGCATATATAGACTCTGCTTCAAGTAGAGACGATTCTCCACTGTCCTCTTCATGTACAAGGCTTTAAGCTTGTCCCACATGCTCTTAGCCGTAGTCTCCGTAGCTACCTCCCGTAAAACCTCGTCAGAGAGATTTAGAATGATGCTTGATCGGGCCTTCTTATCCATACCCGCAAGCTCTTCTTTTGACATATCATCTGGAATGTTATCAGCTCCCTGTAGTACCAAATCAACTCCGTCTTGAACCAAAATGGCCTCCATCTTGAGTTGCCACAAGTCGAAGTTGACATTTCTATCGAATTTCTCGACAACAATCTTTGTTATTGTCATTGTTGCCAAAAGATCCTGAAACCAGGCTCTGATACTAGTTTGTTAGAGCTAGCCCTAGGAAATTTACCACAAGGTAATTTTGGCAACACAACAAAGACAATAAAGCGGAAAAGATAAAAGCGACAAGAACACCAAATTTACGTGGTTCGGTCAATTACCTTTGACCTACATCCACGGACGAAAGAGGAGCAAATCACTACTATAAAAGGGACAATTACAAACGCCTTAGGAAGATGTTCCTAGGCCATAAGACACCGGAAATTACTAAACAAGAAAAGCCTAAAGCAACCAATTAGGTTTTCTTGTGGTGCCACTTGTGGTACCTCTTGTGGTGTATATGACTTCAAAGCCCAGGCCCTTATTTATAGTTCTAAAACGAGACAACAAGTCTGATTTTCCCGATGTGAGACTATGGGACTTGCCAAACTAATAGATATGGAAGAAGAGTCACAACCGACCGACATTACGGTACACGCACTAGCCGGCTACTCAAATCCGCAAACGATGAAAGTTGGAGGCCTTCTCAAACAACAGCCAATCAATGTTCTCATCGACACGGGTAGCATTAATAACTTCATAAATAGTAAGGTTGCTGCTCATATGATACTGCATATTGAAGGTTGCAGCAAGTTCGATGTAAAGGTTGCCGACGGCAGAATCCTAAAGTGCGACCAAAGATGCCCGCAAGTGAAACTATTACTACAAGACCAAGAAATTATCACCGATTTCTTCCTCCTACCAATCGATGACTATGAGGCAGTGCTTGGTATAGAATGGCTGACTACACTAGGTGATGTCTCTTGGAACTTTTCTAAATTAATTATGAAATTCTACTATAAGGGCAAACAGATCATCCTACACGGGAAGCGCGGAAGCAACGTTACCACTGTTTCGACCCAACGAATGGAAAAAGTTTTGCACAAGGTAAATGGTGGCTTTCTGATGAATCTCCAACCACAACCAGAAGAGAAGAAAATAGAAATTGAAGATCAAAATCTTGCCCAATTGCTTACTGAATTTGCCGACATATTTGCTGAACCGCGCGGTCTTCCTCCTTCTCGGCAACATGACCATCGAATTCCAATCCTTCCGGGCAAGCCACCAGCGAACACTCGACCGTACCGATGTCCTCACCTCTAGAAAGATGAAATTGAAAAGATCGTAAAGGAGATACTTGAAACAGGGGTGATTCGGCCAAGTTGCAGCCCTTATTCTTCACCGGTGCTACTTGTACGCAAGAAGGATGGAACTTGGCGGATGTGCATCGACTACCGAGCTTTAAATGGCATCACCATCAAGGAAAAGTACCCAATACCAGTGGTGGATGAACTTCTTGATGAATTGAAAGGAGCTCGAGTCTTCACGAAGTTGGACCTCCGATCCGGTTACCACCAAATTCGGGTATGTGACGATGACATTCCAAAAACTGCATTTCGCACACATGATGGCCATTATGAATTCTTGGTAATGCCTTTTGTGTTAGGATCAAGAGCACTAAGAGGGGGGGGGGGGGGGGGTGAATTAGTGCAGCGGAAATCTTTCGACGATACAAAAATGTTCGAACGATAAAAAGCGATTTCGGTGTGAAAGCCGATTCTAAGATTACTTTAACTTAAGATCAAGCGAGATGACGTTAAAGTCAATCTATGAAGGCAGTTTGCAGTTATGATGGAAACCAGAATATAAGCGCAAACTGAAATATGACGTTCGTACGAAGAAACTGATTTACGTCTAAATGCTGATTCGTAAATCACTTGATTAGGCAAGAAGTAGCTTAAGCAAGGATATAAAGGCAATTTGCAGTTAAGATAGAAATCAAAACGTAAACGCAAACTAAAATATGATGATCGTACGAAAAAACAGATTTACGTCTAAACGCTGATTCGGAAAGTGCAAAACTTGAAACCCGATCGTATATGCGCAGAAAGCAGTAAGCTTTAGAGGAGGTTTGCAATAAAGATAATATGCTCAAAGTAAATGCAAACTGAGATTTAGAGTGGTTCGGTCAATCTTGACCTACTCCACTTTTGGCTTCCTCCACCGACGAGGTCACCGACGTCAACTAGAGGCCTTCCTTCAGTAGGCGAAGGCCAACCACCCTTTTACAGTTTCACTCCTTTTGACGGGCTTAGGAGATAACCCTTACAGAATTTTCTCTCCTCTCTTTACAGCTCAGAACTTGGAAGAAAAGAGGGAGAAGAACTTTTGGCCTTTACAACAATTTTGAGCTCTAAAAATCACAGAACAAGATCAAGATTTCAGTGTGTATTCTGTTCTTTTCTAGTGCTGAATGGGTGGGGTATTTATAGGCCCCAACCCAGTTCAAATTTGAAGCTCAAAATTGTCAATTCCCGAAATTCTGGGATCAGGCGGTTGCACCTCCTGATTGGAGTGGTTGCACCGCTTGGTAGAGCTCGAAGACTGAGCCTCTGGGCGGTGCCACCTCCTGTCAGGGGCGGTTGCACCTCCTGCCAGAGCTCAAAGACCGAGTTCAGGCGGTGCAACCTCCTGACTAAGGCGGTTGCACCGCTCAGCCAGAGCTCAGAGACCGAGCCCAGGCGGTGCCACCTCTGTCAGGGGAGGTTGCACCGCCCAGTCTCGCTCGGAGACTGAGCCCAGGCGGTGCCACCTCCTGGCTGGGGCGGTTGCACTGCCCAGTCTCGCTCGGAGACTTAGCCCAGGTGGTGCTACCTCCTGGTTTGGGCGATTGCACCTCCCAGCAGAAATCAAGGTCTGAATAGGTTGATCCATTCGGCCCAATTTGGGTTTTTCAGGGGCCCAATTGCCCCAAGATTAAGTTAATGGGATCGCCTCCCATTTCCAACTTAATCATTGTACTAACTACGATATTCCCTAAGACATTTACTGCAACTTGCTCCGGTGCGTCAATCGCTTCTTCCGGCGAGCTTCCGGCGAACTTCCGTCGATCATCCGATGAACCCTCGGTGATGCTCCTGCGGACTTCCGGCAAACTCCTGGACTTGCGACGATCCACTTGGCGAGTTTCGACGAGCTTCTTTGGCAAGCTCATGGACTTCTCAGATTTGTTCCCGCAGAACCTCCGACGACTATCCGAACTTCCGTCGAACTCTCGAACTCCCAACGTGATCATTGTCTTGACTCCGGCGCAACTCCTGCTGCATGTCTTTCTTCTATCGTAGTTAATCCTGCACACTTAAAACAAAACTTCGATCGAGACAATTAATTCTAAGCAATTAACCAAGTTGTCCGGCATGTCATTGGTCTCTCGACGCTTCGTCCGATTCTTCGGCGCATCGTCCTCTCCTGCAGCCTATTGCCCAATTGGCCAGTTGACTCTGCAACTCCGATATCCTTGGCACAATACCCGCTCTTCTTGGCCCGATGCTCGAGTCCACGGCCCGAAGCCTTCTGTTGATACGTCGACCGATCCACCGGCCCGACGTCCAATCTTCTGACATGTTCCTCCGGCACAACATGATTTTCCTGCTTTAATTGTCTCATCCTGATCGAAGCATCCTGCGTCACTCAAAACACAGATTAAATCATAAATATATATCAAGTAGTTTCATCATAAAAATACGAGATTCAACAATCTCCCCCTTTTTGATGATGACAACCACTTGATGACGGAGTTAAACTTAACTCCCGGAGTTTAAACAAACTCCCCCTATCAATATGCCATATTGATAGAACATTGAATTCAAACTGAATTCAAGTCATTGCAATATTCATCGTGAATACTTGCAACACGTCATCATGAACTTATGCATAAACTTATGCATAACATGTCATGTCATCAACATACTTCTCCCCCTTTGTCATCAACAAAAAGGAGAAGTCCAACTATTCTTTTGTTTGGAATATTAGTTTAACTTATTGTATGAAAAACATAATATCCATTTTTACTATTATGCAAGTTTGCTATTATCAAATGGTATGATATCAACATGTAAGATTGCAATGTAAGCTTTTGATATCGTAACGCAAACATTTCAAGTGTTTATCAATTGTAGCATTTCATCACATGGCAAGATATCAATAAGTAAAGTTGCGATGCTAGTTCTTGATATATTATTATAATGCAACCATGGCATAGAGCAAATATGGCAATCATAGCATCAATTCATATATTTCTCCCCCTTTGTTGTCAACAAAAAGGAGAACGATATAAACAAATTTTAAATATAAGTAAGATGCCATAAACAGGTTCATGTCATTTTTCAACAAAGAGTGATAAGATACCAAATATTCAAACATCTCAGGGAAAACATGACATGGAGATAGCTTTGAAAACTTCTTCCATTTTATTTGTTATTTTCTTTTTACATGAAGAAGGAAAGCTATTTCTGAGCTTACTCGAATGAAGTTAAAATTGATAAGATATTAAAGCACGCTTCATTTTTACAAGTATCAAGATATGTATGTAAATCAAATCCTTGTACATAAAAATGACTTCCTTTTTCAAGAAGGAATTTATAAGCAGGAATCATTTCATCAAATCCATTTCTCAAAACAAAATATTGTTCACATAATAAGTGTATAAGAGATGTATTTGCTAGTTGATTCTATATGTCAAAAATCAATGATATGAATTAAACTTGATATGACATATGCTTATTAAGTCTGGAAGAGGATAATTTGAAAATCTAATTGTTAGGATACCAATAGTTAAAAGAATCTGAAAATGAAATTAACACTTTCATGCATTCGGACAAGGCTGTGCTATTGATTTTCAAATACAATCATGAGGACAAAACATGCTTATTATCATGGAAATTTTTTGTATCCAAGGCACATAATTTCCAACCTGTTATTAGGGCATGTAATTGTGTAAAATCATCATGGCAATCGAGTGATTTGATCATTCAATCAAGAAAGTCCGAAAATTAATTTTAATAAGTTCAATCATTCGAACATATTTTTGCCATAGTTTTTCAAACACAATCATGAAGATAAGACATGCTCATCATCATGGTAGTATGATAGCAAGTTTACAATATACAAGCTAGCAAAAAATTTTCAACATTTTAAGACACGCAAGCTAGCAATTTTCTCTTTGAGATATGCACATTAGCAACTCTTTCTCCCCCTATGTCATTGGCAAAAAGAAGGGAAGACCCTTTACATTAATTTCTAAATCATGACAAAGGTAGGTTTCAATCTTATTTGTGCATCATTATATTTTCAAATTTGAACATGCACAACTTCAAAAACCTTATATTTCATTCATGCATGATACTGAATAAATCAATCAATATTATGAGCATATTATACATGATACTTAAATTTTTAACTATTTATCAACATTTTGATCATGATACCAAACATTCATCATTTAGAGTATTCATGACATTAAATCAACATTTATAATACATCATTTTAGTAACAACTCATAGCATTTTAAATCATGATTTACATCACATCATAATTAAAAAGCTCAAGTATTGCATGCATCATTGCAAATCATAAATGCTTCATATCATGATGGTATCAATTTTGTCAAATTATATCCTACCATGCATTATCATAACTTTTCATTTGTATACATCAAAATAAATTAATGAATATTTCATGTATTCATATCATCAGATAAGGAATATCAAGAAGAATTGGTAATGAGATTTACGAATCATGTAGACAAATTATGAATATTAAGAGACATATTATGATTCTTTTTAGATAACTCAAATAGCAAAAAGAAAGAATCATAGAAAGTTATTTTGATTTATAAAAAGAATTCTCAAGTTATAATTCCAAGAAATCACGATTCATTTCAATAAATTTCAATAAGAACACAAAGTAGGTGATCTTGATTCATAAATGATTTCAAGTTATAAATCATGGGAAATTAAGATCATGATTTCGATAAAACCCATTAAATTCAAATCATCAAAATCTCAACATTACTTTCAAGAGATTCAAAATGGCATAGATAATTTTATTAATCTCTTAGTGAAGAAGTCAATAAGGTAGAGAAAAATAAATTTTCAAGAAACATACTTTTCTCTTTTCAGTTGTTTTAATTCATATGATTTTATTTCATCTATGCCAAACATGTAGCATGTTTTAAAATCGAAAGTGCAAGTTTTATTATGACAAAGATCAATAAGGCACTTTCATTACCGTGAAAATCAAAAATCGCAAGATTCATCATCCATAATTATAAAACCAATAAACACGATTTTTAAAATCTCATGCATAGAATAAAATCATGGTATCAAAACATCATTATATCATCAAGCATGATTTCATATTTTCAATCAAAATTATTTTGTTTGTTTATCATAAAATATGTATTTTTCATGATTATTTTCAGAACTACTAGCATGATCATAAATTTTGCATTTTCATTATTTTTTTTAAACATGTAATTTTCAAGAAAATTAATTCTATACTAAAAAAGAAAATGCATTATGAAGAGCATCATGTAATTTCGAAATAAATTAAAGGGGTTTTGATTACCTCATCATTGAATGTCGTTAAGGCGTAGTTTGCCACCTCACCTTTCGTGATTTTCTCCTCGTCTTCGGAGGAGCTCGATTCATCCCACTTTATGTTCTTCTTCTTTGGCCTCTTCCTTCGTTCAAGTTTATTGTTTATTTTAGATTTTTGTTTAATAAACTTATTAAGATTTAGTGTTCGAAGTTCAAGTTCATCATTGTCCTCATCACTTGAGTCATCGCTCAAGTGGTATTCATTTGTCCGGAGTTCCAAATCCTTCCTGTTCTTTGGAAGGTGATTTTGTTCATCATGTTCATCATGTGCATTGTGCACCATTTCATATGTCATCAATGAACCAATTAGTTCTTCAAGTGGTAGGTTGTTTAGGTTTTTAGCTTCTTGTATTGTAGTTACTTTTGAATCCCACTTCTTAGAAAGAGAACGTAAAATCTTGTTTACGAGTTCAAAATCCGAAAAATATTTTCCAAGAGCTCTTAAACTATTGACGACATCTGTGAAACGGGTGTACATGTCGCCTATAGTCTCACTTGGTTGCATTCGAAAAAGCTCAAAATCATGCAATAAAATGTTAACTTTCGAGTCTTTGACTCTACTAGTTCCCTCGTGCGTGATTTCAAGTGTTCGCCAAATGTCAAAAGCCGTTTCGCACGTAGAAATCCGATTGAACTCATTTTTGTCCAAAGCGCAAAATAAGGCATTCATAGCCTTTGCGTTTAAAGAAAAATACTTCTTCTCCAAATCCGACCATTCGTTCATCGGTTTAGAGGGAAGTTGAAAACCGTTTTCAACGATATTCCATAAATCCAAATTCATAGAAATCAAGAAAACTCTCATTCGAGTTTTCCAATAAGTGTAGCCCAATCCGTTAAACAACGGTGGACGAACAATCGATAAGCCCTCTTGGTTTCCGACGTATGCCATCTCTCTTGGGTTTTAATCTGTTTGAGAGTTAACCCCGCTCTGATACCAATTGTTAGGATCAAGAGCACTAAGAGGGGGGGGGGGGGGGGGGGGGTGAATTAGTGCAGCGGAAATCTTTCGACGATACAAAAATGTTCGAACGATAAAAAGCGATTTCGGTGTGAAAGCCGATTCTAAGATTACTTTAACTTAAGATCAAGCGAGATGACGTTAAAGTCAATCTATGAAGGCAGTTTGCAGTTATGATGAAAACCAGAATATAAGCACAAACTGAAATATGACGTTCGTACGAAGAAACTGATTTACGTCTAAATGCTGATTCGTAAATCACTTGATTAGGCGAGATGCAGCTTAAGCAAGGATATAAAGGCAGTTTGCAGTTAAGATAGAAATCAAAACATAAACACAAACTGAAATATGATGATCGTACGAAAAAATAGATTTACGTCTAAACGCTGATTCGGAAAGTGCAAAGCTTTAAACCAGATCGTATATGCGCAGAAAGCAGTAAGCTTTAGAGGAGGTTTGCAGTAAAGATAATATGCTCAAAGTAAATGCAAACCGAGATTTAGAGTGGTTCGGTCAATCTTGACCTACTCCACTTTTGGCTTCCTCCACCGACGAGGTCATCGACGTCGACTAGAGGCCTTCCTTCAATAGGCGAAGGCCAACCACCCTTTTACAGTTTCACTCCTTTTGATGGGCTTAGGAGATAACCCTTACAGAATTTTCTCTCCTCTCTTTACAGCTCAGAACTTAGAAGAAAAGAGGGAGATGAACTTTTGGCCTTTACAACAATTTTGAGCTCTAAAAATCATAGAACAAGATCAAGATTTCGATGTGTATTCTGTTCCTTTCTAGTGTTGAATGGGTGGGGTATTTATAGGCCCCAACCCAGTTCAAATTTGGAGCTTAAAACTGTCAATTCCCGGAATTCCGGGATCAAGCAGTTGCACCTCCTGACTGGAGCGGTTGCACCGCCTGGCAGAGCTCGAAGACTGAGCCTCTGGGCGGTGCCACCTCCTGTCAGGGGTGGTTGCACCTCCTGCTAGAGCTCGAAGACCGAGCTCAGGCGGTGCAACCTCCTAACTGAGGCGGTTGCACCGCTCAGCCAGAGCTTGGAGACCGAGCCCAGGCGGTGCCACCTCTATCAAGGGAGGTTGCACCGCCCAGTCTCGGTCGAAGACTGAGCCCAGGCGATGCCACCTCCTGGCTGGGGCGGTTGCACCACCCAGTCTCGCTCGGAGACTTAGCCTAGGCGGTGCTACCTCCTGGCTTGGGCGGTTGCACCTCCCAACAGAAATCAGGGTCCGAATGGGTTGATCCATTCGACCCAATTTGGGTTTTTCAGGGGCCCAATTGCCCCAAGATTAAGTTAATGGGATCACCTCCCATTTCCAACTTAATCATTATGCTAACTACGATATTCCCTAAGACATTTACTGCAACTTGCTCTGGTGCGTCAATCGCTTCTTCCGGCGAGCTTCCGGCGAACTTCCGTCGATCATCCGATGAACCCTCGGTGATGCTCCTGCGGACTTCCGGCAAACTCCTGGACTTGCGACGATCCACTTGGCGAGTTCCGACGAGCTTCTTTGGCAAGCTCATGGACTTCTCGGATTTGTTCCCGCAGAACCTCCGACGACTGTCCGAACTTCCGTCGAACTCTCGAACTCCCAACGTTATCATTGTCTTGACTCCTGCATAACTCCTGCTGCATGTCTTTCTTCTATTGTAGTTAATCCTGCACACTTAAAACAAAACTTCGATCGAGACAATTAATCCTAAGCAATTAACCAAGTTGTCCAGCATGTCATTGGTCCCTCGACGCTTCGTCTGATTCTTCGGCGCATCGTTCTCTCCTGCAGCCTATTGCCCAATCGACCAGTTGACTCCGCAACTCCGATATCCTTGGCACAATACCCGCTATTCTTGGCCCGATGCTCGAGTCCACGGCTCGAAGCCTTCTATCGATACGTCGACCGATCCACCGGCCTGACGTCCAATCTTCTGACATGTTCCTCCGGCACAACATGATTTTCCTGCTTTAATTATCTCTCCTGATTGAAGCATCCTGCGTCACTCAAAACACAGATTAAATCATAAATATATATCAAGTAGTTTCATCATCAAAATACGAGATTCAACATTTTGGACTCACTAATGCTCCTTCAATCTTTCAAAGTCTCATGAATGATATATTTCGGAGCTTTCTTCGTAAATTTATGCTGGTATTTTTTGATGATATTCTCGTTTACAGCCCTTCTCTTGAGACTCACTTTCAGCATTTATGGATTGTTTTGACGATCCCTCGGGAGAATACTCTTTTTGTTAAGCAACTAAAGTGCAACTTTCTCCAGCAAAAAGTAGAGTACCTTGGGCATATAATATCAGAAGAAGGAGTGGCGGTAGACCCAACAAAAATTGAGGCAATGCAAGGCTAGCCAAAACCTACAAACATGAAATTACTGCGGGGGTTCCTTGGACTAACGGGCTACTACCGAAAATTTGTTAAGGACTATAGGAAGATCAGTGCACCACTCACTTCTTTACTGAAAAAAGATGCTTTCCAATGGTCGAACAAAGCCTCTGCTGCCTTCGACAAACTTAAAGCAGCCATGACAACAACGCTGGTGCTTGCGCTACCAGATTTCAATAAACCCTTCATCATTGAGGCCGACACATCTGGAGTAAGAATTGGAGCCGTTCTCATGCAAAATGGTCGACCACTCGCATACACTAGCAAGGCATTATCTCCCTCCCATCAAAATATGTCAGTATATGAGAAGGAGATGCTTGCCATTGTACACACAGTAACGAGGTGGAGACCCTACCTGATCGGCCAGCGATTTCAAATTAAAATTGACCATAAAAGTCTCAAGTACTTTTTGGAGCAAAAGATATCATCCCCTGAGCAGCAAAAATGGGTAACCAAACTTCTTGGATTTGATTATTAAATTATTTATAAAAAGAGGAAAGAAAACGTTGTTGCAGATGCACTCTCACAGCCACCTGAACAAGCTAAGGTTTCAGCCATCTCCCTTCCTACCACCGGTCTCCTTGAGGACATTAGGGAAGAATGGAAGAAGGATCCAGAGATCAGCAACATCATAAAAAAATTGGAGGAGGATCCAAGTGCAATAGCCCACTACACCTGGGATTCGAGGGATCTACGCTACAAAGGTCGCATTGTGCTTATACCTGACTCCCCTTGCATCGCAATCATCTTGCATGAAATGCACTCCATACCTTCAGCAGGGCACTATGGATTCCTAAGAACCTACAAAAGAGTGAAGCAAATTTTTTATTAGAGAGGGATGAAAAAAATTATTGCTGAATATGTGGCACAATGTGATATATGTCAACAGCACAAGGGTGAAACTGTGGCAAATCCAGGGAAGCTACAACCACTACCCATACCAGACTCCGTGTGGACTGACATCTCCATGGACTTCATTGAAGGGCTGCCATCTTCCAAAGGTAAAAGCACGATTCTCGTGGTGGTTGATCGACTTACGAAATATGCTCATTTTTGTGCTGTGAGAAATCCCTACACTGCTGCTAGTATTGCCCAGATTTTCATAGAAAATATTGTTAAACTGCATGGGATGCCAAGGTCCATCGTAAGTGATCGTGACAGGATTTTCACTAGTAAATTTTGGACCGAGTTATTTCAGTTACAAGGCACCAAACTCAAGATGAGCACAACATATCATCCACAAACTAACGGCCAAACAGAGGTGGTAAATAGGTGCTTAGAGATGTACCTCCGGTGTTTCGCTAGCGACCGACCAAAAGAGTAGGCGAAATGGCTTCCCTGGGCCGAATGGTGGTATAATACTACATATCATTCATCTATAAAATGTTCCCCTTATGAAGCATTGTATGGTCGACCTGCCCCTGTGATTCCAAAGTATGTAATTGGCTCGGCCAAGGTAGATCAGGTTGACCAAGAATTAATTGATAGGGACAAACTCTTACAACTGTTAAAAGATAATCTCTCTACCGCTCAAGCCAGAATGAAGCAGCAAGCCGACACACGACGAAGTGAAAGAGAATTTTCTGTGGGAGATTGGGTTTATCTTCGCCTACAACCATACAAGCAACTCTCTATCAATACTCGAGCCTCTATGAAGCTATCCCCACGTTTTTATGGGCCATATCAGATCACATAGTGTATTGGAGCCGTGGCATACAGACTTAAATTACCTGAGGATGCCAAAATTCACCCTGTCTTCCACGTATCATGCCTAAAGCCCAAGTTGGGAGAACAATAGTCACCCCAGATCCAACTGCCAAACACAACTGAGGATGGAGTTATTCAAGCCCAACCACAAGCCATCCTCGATCACAGGATCATGATGCGTCGCCGACATCCCTCTACTGAAGTACTAGTGCATTGGAATAATCTACCACTTGAAGACGCCACATGGGAACCATATGAGGAGCTGAAGACCCGGTTCCCTGAGTTCATGGAATCTCAGCCTTGAGGACAAGGCTGATTTGAAGAGGGCAGGTCTGTTAGGACTCTAGCTAGGAGAATGTTAGGACTCTAGCTAGGAGAGTCCTAATTGAGAGGGACATTCTGTTAGGACTCTAGCTAGGAGAGTCCTAATTGAGAGGGACACTCTGTTAGGACTCTAACTAGGAGAGTCCTAATTGAGAGAGACATTCTGTTAGGAGGTTTTTTCTTAGAGAAGAATTAAGAGTTGTAAGGGAATAGGAGTCTTGAGTATGAGTCATATTAGGAGTTGGTTAGAAGTAAGAGTCTTAAGTAGGAGTCCTATTAGGAGTTAGGGTTTCGAAGCCCTATAAATAGCCATGTATTCCTTCTCTTTTGTTAAGCAATAGATGAATCTTTTCTGCAGCCTTTGAGCAGCAACTTGGAGGGAGGAACCCCTATAGAGTTCCAAGGAGGCCGATCCCCTAAAGAGATCAACCCCAAGTTTAGAATCTGCAAGGGTTCTAACACCTGGTATCAGAGCAGCGTTCTTGGCATCTCGCTGCCCTTCCACTGCCATCCATCAACCCTCCACAACCGCCCAAAGCAATTCCCACAATTGCTTAAAAGCTCGTCGCCAAATTCCACCGTCATCTCCACCACCGCAGATCATCCTTTGATCTCCCTGTGAATTGCAACAGCAAACTTTCATTGATTTCTATCAAACCTATACATGCCTTTAACCCGTCAACAAAAGAGAGATCTTAACATCATAGATTTGGAGTCATATACTATGGCATCTGAGGACGCAATCAATGCTAAATTTGAAGCCTTTGAGGCACGAATAGAGGATAAGATTCGGACTCTCCTTACCGAATTCAGTTTGGGCCGACCACCAAGCCCGAAGAAATCACATCAAAGAGAGAGCTCTAATCAATCAAATCATGCCCAAAGAGATGACTTCCAAGAGAGGGGAGGTTCTATGACCGACCCCAACTATTCGCGCATGAGAGTGGACTTCCCTAGATGGGAAGAAGGAGACCCAATTGGTTGGATCTCGCGCGCGGAGCGATATTTTCGGTACCATAAAACTGCGGATGCATCCATGGTGGAAATTGCAGCTATACATCTTGAAGGGGATGCCATACAATGGCTTGACTGGTTTGAACACACTTATGGAGCCCTTTCATGGCGACAATTCAAAGAAGGACTACTGATCCGCTTCGGACCAACTTATTACGAGAACATTGACGGACAACTAGCAAAGATTTGACAAACCTCCACCATTCAGGAGTACCAAACCAGGTTTGAAAGGTTATCTAATCAAACTTGTGATTGGTCTGAAAAACAGTTATTGGGGACTTTTATTGAGGGCTTAAAGCCGGAGATCCGGGGAGAAGTTAAGGCACGACAACCATACACGCTTATGGCAGCCATCTCTTTCACACGACTTCAAGAGGAGCGATTGAACCATGAAGCCCGGAGGACAAGGATCACTCCACGACCTACAATACTAAAGCCCTCAGCCCCCCCTACTATCAACCGAGTCCCTGCACCGAAAAGGTTAACAAGAGAAGAACTTCGGGAGCGATCTGCGAAAGGGTTATGTTGGCATTGCGACGAGCCGTGGAGCCACGAGCATCGCTGTAAAAAAGGTAGACTTCTTATAATTGAACCAGTAGAAGAAGAGGTCATTGAACATCTAGAAGAGAGCCTTGAACATGAAGAAGAAGATATGGAAGAAGAGCCACAGCCGACCGACATTATGGTACACGCACTAGCCAACTACTCAAATCCGCAAACGATGAAAGTTGGAGGCCTTCTCAAACAACAGCCGATCACTGTTCTCATCGACACGGGTAGCACTAATAACTTCCTGAATAGTAAGGTTGCTGCTCGGATGGCACTGCATATTGAAGGTTGCAGCAAGTTCGATGTAAAGGTTGCCGACGGCAGAATCCTAAAGTGCGACCAAAGATGCCCGCAGGTGAAACTATTACTGCAAGACCAAGAAATTATCACCGATTTCTTCCTCCTACCAATCGATGACTATGAGGCAGTGCTTGGTATCGAATGGCTGACTACACTAGGTGATGTCTCTTGGAACTTTTCTAAATTAATTATGAAATTCTACTGTAAGGGCAAACAAATCATCCTACGCGGGAAGCGCGGAAGCAACGTTACCACTGTTTCGACCCAACGAATGGAGAAAGTTTTACACAAGGTAAATGGTGCCTTTTTGATGCACCTCCAGCAGCAACCAGAGGGGAAGAAAATAGAATTTGAAGATCAAAATCTTGCCCAATTGCTTATTGAATTTGCCGACATATTTGCTGAACCGCGCGGTCTTCCTCCTTCTCGGCAACATGACCATCGAATTCCAATCGTTACGGGCAAGCCACCAGCGAACACTCGACCATACCGATATCCTCACCTCCAGAAAGATGAAATTGAAAAGATCGTAAAGGAGATGCTTGAAACAGGGGTGATTCGACCAAGTTGCAGCCCCTATTCCTCACCGGTGCTACTTGTACACAAGAAGGACGGAACTTGGCGGATGTGCATTGACTACCGAGCTTTAAATGGCATCACCGTCAAGGACAAATACCCAATACCAGTGGTAGATGAACTTCTTGATGAATTGAAAGGAGCTCGAGTCTTCACGAAGTTGGACCTCCGATCCGGTTACCACCAAATTCGGGTATGTGACGATGACATTCCAAAAACTGCATTTCGCACACATGATGGCCATTATGAATTCTTGGTAATGCCTTTTGGACTCACTAAAGCTCCTTCAACCTTTCAAAGTCTCATGAATGATATATTTCGGAGCTTTCTTCGTAAATTTGTGCTGGTATTTTTCGATGATATTCTCATTTACAGCCCTTCTCTTGAGACTCACTTTCAGCATTTACGGATTGTTTTGACGATCCTTCGGGAGAATACTTTTTTTGTTAAGCAACCAAAGTGCAGCTTTCTCTAGCAAAAAGTAGAGTACCTTGGGCATATAATATTAGAAGAAGGAGTGGCGGTAGACCCAACAAAAATTGAGGCAATGCAAGGCTGGCCGAAACCTACAAACGTGAAATTACTACGAGGGTTCCTTGGACTAACGGGCTACTACCGAAAATTTGTTAAGGACTATGGGAAGATCAGTGCACCACTCACTTCTTTACTGAAAAAAGATGCTTTCCAATGGTCGGACAAAGCCTCTGCTGCCTTCGACAAACTTAAAGCAGCCATGACAACGACGCCGGTGCTTGCGCTACCAGATTTCAATAGACCCTTCATCATTGAGGCCGACGCATCTGGAGTTGGAATTGGAGCCATTCTCATGCAAAATGGTCGACCACTCGCATACACTAGCAAGGCATTATCTCCCTCCCATCAAAACACATCAGTATATGATAAGGAGATGCTTGCCATTGTACACGCAGTAACGAGGTGGAGACCCTACCTGATCGGCCGACGATTTCAAATTAAAACTGATCATAAAAGCCTCAAGTACTTTTTGGAGCAAAAGATATCATCCCCTGAGCAGCAAAAATGGGTAACCAAACTTCTTGGATTTGATTATGAAATTATTTACAAAAAGGGGAAAGAAAACGTTGTTGCAGATGCACTCTCACGGCTACCTGAACAAGCTAAGGTTTTAGCCATCTCCCTTCCTACCACCTGTCTCCTCGAGGACATTAGGGAAGAATGGAAAAAGGATCCAGAGATCAACAAGATCATAAAAAAATTGGAGGAGGATCCAAGTGCAATAGCCCACTACACTTGGGATTCGAGGGATTTACGCTACAAAGGTCGCATTGTGCTTATACCTGACTCCCCTTTCATCGCAATCATCTTGCATGAAATGCACTCTATACCTTCAGCAGGGCACTTTGGATTCCTAAGAACCTACAAAAGAGTGAAGCAAAATTTTTATTGGAGAGGGATGAAAAAAATTATTGCTGAATATGTGGCACAATGTGATATATGTCAACAGAACAAGGGTGAAACTGTGGCAAATCCAGGTAAGCTACAATCACTACCCATACCAGACTCAGTGTGGACTGACATCTCCATGGACTTCATTGAAGGGCTGCCATCTTCCAAAGGTAAAAGCACGATTCTCGTGGTGGTTGATCGACTTACGAAATATGCTCATTTTTGTGCTGTGAGAAATCCCTACACTGCTGCTAGTATTCCCCAGATTTTCGTAGAAAATATTGTTAAACTGCATGGGATGCCAAGGTCCATCGTAAGTGATCGTGACAGGATCTTCACTAGTAAATTTTGGACCGAGTTATTTCAGTTACAAGGCACCAAACTCAAGATGAGCACAGTATATCATCCACAAACTGACGGCCAAACAGAGGTGGTAAATAGGTGCTTAGAGACGTACCTCCGGTGTTTCGCTAGTGACCGACCAAAAGAGTGGGCGAAATGGTTTCCCTGGGCCGAATGGTGGTATAATACTACATATCATTCATCTACAAAATGTGCCCCTTATGAAGCATTGTATGGTCGACCAGCACCTGTGATTCCAAAGTATGTAATTGGCTCGGCCAAGGTAGATCAGGTTGACCAAGAATTGATTGATAGGGACAAACTCTTACAACTGTTAAAAGATAATCTCTCTACCGCTCAAGCCAGAATGAAGCAGCAAGCCGACACACGACGAAGTGAAAGAGAATTTTCAGTGGGAGATTGGGTTTATCTTCGCCTACAACCCTACAAGCAACTCTCTATCAACACTCGAGCCTCCATGAAGCTATCCCCACGTTTTTATGGGCCCTATCAGATCACAGAGCGTATTGGAGCCGTGGCATACAGACTTAAATTACCTGAGGATGCCAAAATTCACCTTGTCTTCCACGTATCATGCCTAAAGCCCAAGTTGGGAGAACACGAGTCACCCCAGATCCAACTGCCCAACACAACTGAGGATGGAGTTATTCAAGCCCAACCATAGGTCATCCTCGATCGCAGGATCGTGATGCGTCGCCGACATCCCTCTACTGAAGTACTAGTGCACTGGAATAATCTACCACTTGAAGACGCCACATGGGAACCATATGAGGAGCTGAAGACCCGATTCCCTGAGTTCATGGAATCTCAGCCTTGAGGACAAGGCTGATTTGAAGAGGGCGGGTCTGTTAGGACTCTAGCTAGGAGAGTCCTAATTGAGAGGGACATTCTGTTAGGACTCTAGCTATGAGAGTCCTAATTGAGAGGGACACTCTGTTAGGACTCTAACTAGGAGAGTCCTAATTGAGAGAGACATTCTGTTAGGAGGTTTTTTCTTAGAGAATAATTAAGAGTTGTAAGGGAATAGGAGTCTTGAGTATGAGTCATATTAGGAGTTGGTTAGAAGTAAGAGTCTTAAGTAGGAGTCCTATTAGGAGTTAGGGTTTAGAAGCCCTATAAATAGCCATGTATTCCTTCTCTTTTGTTAAGCAATAGATGAATCTTTTCTGCAGCCTTTGAGCAGCAACTTGGAGGGAGGAACCCCTATAGAGTTCTAAGGAGGCCGATCCCCTAAAGAGATCAACCCCAAGTTTAGAATCTGCAAGGGTTCTAACATAGAATCCTAATTGAGAGGGACATTCTGTTAGGACTCTGTTAGGACTCTAGCTAGGAGAGTCCTAATTGAGAGGGACATTCTGTTAGGACTCTAGCTAGGAGAGTCCTAATTGAGAGGGACATTCATATAGGAGGTGTTTTCTTAGAGAAGAATTAGGAGTTGTAAGGGAATAGGAGTCTTGAGTAGGAGTCCTATTAGGAGTTGGTTAGAAGTAAGAGCCTTAAGTAGGAGTCATATTAGGACTTAGGGTTTAAAAGCCCTATAAATAGTCATGTATTTCTTCTCTTTTTATAATGAATAGATGAATCTTTTCTGCAGCCTTTGAGCAGCAACTTGGAGGGAGGAACCCCTATAGAGTTCCAAGGAGGCCGATCCCCTAAAGAGATCAACCCCAAGTTTAGAATCTGCAAGGGTTCTAACACCCTGCCGCTGTGAGCGCCGATTGCCACCACCGTCGGCGCTGCTCCCCGGCCAGCAGTCTTCCCTCCTTGCTGCTCCACCCTGCTTGAGCGATAAGGACCGCGGCAGTTGCTTCCCAGCCAGCGAACCAACCCCCTCGTCACTTCTACCGTTGGCGACGCTGCCCCCAACCGCGCCACCATCGCTGCCTCCGCTGCCCCCAACCGTGCCACCATCGCTGCCTGCCCTTGGGTAGCAGCTGCAGTCGCTTGACCATCCCTCTTCGCTGCGATCAAAACAAGGCAACTACGACCGTCGTAGCCACCGTCGTCTCCTCAACCGCACATGATTCCTTGGCGTCACCAGTGCCTCCTTCCACAGTGCGACAGAGACAAATATCGTTCCCTCCCATCTGCACTGTCGCAGCCACCGTGGTGGCGAGCCATTGGCAGCGTTGCCCCCAGCCGCACCACCGTCGCTGCCTTCCCTTGGGTCGCAACCGTCGCAGCCGCAACCGCTCAACCTCCCCTCCTCGTGGCGACCATAACAGAGTAACTTTGCATTTTTTGCCACAGCCACCAATCACTGTAGTTCCCGGCCAGCAACCACTGCCGCCACTGCTCCTGGCCAACGACCAACCCCTCGTTCTGCAGCAGCCGCCCTCCAATAGCGAACGCAGCAACCACAGCAAGTACGCAGCCCTGCCTCAACCCCAGCAGCGCACGCAACACCGATTCCTCTTCTCAACCTCGACCGCTTCAACGCCGCCTCCCCCTTGCTTATCATATTCTGCCACAACCACTGGTTGCCATCACCACAGGTTGCCATTACTACAACCTCAATCTCGTTGCTCGGTGATCGCCCCTTGGGTCGTTGCAGCTGTAGCCACATCAACGTAGTCGCCTTCCAACCCCGGCGCTCTCACCCCACGCAGCAATAGAAACAGGGCAGCTACTCTTCCTCCAACGCAGCGACCGCAACACTGCCTTCGGTGTCCACCTCCTCGGCAACTTCGCATCGACAGTGTTGATGCCCTTGACTGACACCAAAAACAGGAGTTGGGATTACAGATTTGTAGTCTTACGCAATGGCCACTGATAACTTGGTGAAAGCACAAATAGAAGCATTGGAAATCAGAATTGAGAACCAACTACAAGAAACACTTAATGATTTCAAAAAGAGCCTACTGGAGAGCCTCAACAAATTTCAAGAAAATGGAGGCTCAAGTTCTATATTACACAGATCTGAAAATACAGGAAAATGGCCCCAAGAATATGACACAAATTACTCACACATGAAGGTGAAATTTCTGAGATAGAAAGATGGAGATTCGACCAATTGGATCTCTAAGGCAGAAATTTTTTTCCGTTTTCACATAACCCTAGAAGAATCCAAGGTAGAAGTGGCCTCAATCCAGCTCAAGGGAGATGCACTCCAATGGTATGATTGGTATGAAACTTTCCACGGAATTCCGTCGTGGGAGCAGTTCAAAAGAGGGCTTCTTGTTTGCTTTGGCCCATCCGAATATGAGAATGTTGATTGCCAGCTCGCCAAAATTTGTTAGACTTCTATAGTGTTAGAATATCAAAGTAGGTTTGAAAGATTGTCAAATCAAGCTAGAGATTGGTCAGATCGACAACTTCTGGATACATTTATTGAAGGGCTTATTCTAGAGATCCGGTATGAAGTTAAGGCTCGTCAACCCCGCACTATGATAGCTGCGATCTCATTTGCACATCTACATGAGAAAAAAATTAGCAAGGAAAGATTAGCAAGGGGTTTGCACTATGATGATGATAAGACCCTAAAGTATTATCGTCGCTCTGATACCAAATGATAAGACCCTAAAGTCTTATCATAAAAAAGAAGAAGAGAAAGGGGATGATCACTTCGAGGGGATCGGCCTCCTTGATCGCTTCGAGGGGATCGGCCCTCCTTAATCGCTTCGAGGGGATCGGCCTCCTAGGGTTTGTCAAAAGACATAATAGTATTTTTCATAGATTATTGAAAAGAAGCAGTTACATCCCTATTTATAGAGTTCCACCCAGAGTCCATCAGGACTTGAACTCTAATAATAAATAAATATTAAATAAACCTCTACTTGACTCTAACTGAACCAAACCGATTCAATAAACAACTGGACTAAACAGACTCAATAAACATTATTCAAAAGCTTAGAAAAAGGTTCCTAACATATGAAAAGTGGAGTATGGAGCACCAATGTAAAGAATGGCAACATCTAATGATTCAGCCAATTAGAGAGGAACCGAAAGCAGAAGAGTTAGACTTCGATTATGAAGGTGTAGAAACTAATGAAGATATTGAAGTCATTACACATACAGTGCATGCATTAGCTGGCTATGCTAACCCACAAACTATGAAAATCAGAGGAACTTTGAAGCATTAGCCTGTCACTATTTTGATTGATTCGTGCAGCACTAATAATTTTATGGACAGTGAGACTGTTGATCGATTGGCCCACCACATTGAAGACTATGACAGATTCGAAGTAAAGATCATTGATGGATGGATTTTCACTTGTGATAGCAAAGGTTCAAAGATAAAATTGATTATACAGGGCCAGAAGTTTCATGCAACGATTACTACAATGAAAGACCGACCTGTTACTTACACTATCAAAAAGTGGAGACCATACTTACTTGATCAATGGGTTGTGATGCGTTGTAGATAGTCTATGACTAAAGTGCTGAAAGAGAAACTCCCCGAGATTGATACTGCTCAGCCTTGAGGACAAGGCCGATTTGAAGGGGGAGGAACTGTTAGGACCCTTTTCTTAAGCTTTTGAATCATGTTTATTGAGTTTGTTTAATCCAGTTATTTATTGAGTCGGTTTGATTCAGTTAGAGTCAAGTAGGGGTTTATTTAATATTTATTTATTATTAGAGTTCAAGTCCTGATGGACTCTGGGTGGAACTCTATAAATAGGGATGTAACTGCTTCTTTTCAGTTATCTATGAAAAATACTATTCTGTCTTTTGACAAACCCTAGGAGGCCGATCCCCTCGAAGCGATCAAGGAGGGTCGATCCCCTCGAAGCGATCAAGGAGGTCGATCCCTTCGAAGTGATCATCCCCTTTCTCTTCTTCTTTTTTACGATAAGACTTTAGGGTCTTATCATTTGGTATCAGAGCGACGATAAGACTTTAGGGTCTTATCAGCTACTTCACGGCCTACACCTCGCCTTGGAGATGCATGTGGGCAATCTCGAGGTTTTCAGCGACTCCCAACTGGTGGCGGGATATGTCAATGGGAACTACGAAGCTCGAGACTTGACCATGGCATTATACTTGACGGAAGCAAGATGGCTTGCCCATCTCTTCAACTGCCTCTTGGTCACATGGGTACCTCGGGCACAGAACACATAGGCCGATGCTTAGGCCAAGTCGGCCTCCGCTCGTAGCTTGGAAGCGACCCCAGCAACTGAATCCATAATGGCGCCGACAATACCATCCCACGGCGTCACTGAAATAGAGGTCTCGCCAAACTGGATGGAAGAGATCCTCCACTTCAAGAAGGACGGGAAGAAGCCCGACGACCCGATGGTCGCGAGACGACTAAGGTGAACCCAAGCCTAGTACTGCGTGGTCGATGAAACAGTGCCGACCATGTGCCAAGATGCCATATCATACATGCAACAGTGCCAACAATGTCAAAGGCACGCATGACTGCAACACCAGCCAGTGGTCCCTCTTACCTCGAAGGAGGCGGCCTGGCCCTTTGCTCAATGGGGACTTGACCTCCTCAGGCCCTTTCCTCCAGCTTTGGGACAACGACACTTCCTCATAGTCGGGGTTGACTACTTCATAAAGTGGGTTAAAGCTGAGCCCCTATTATCCATTACCGAAAAACAAGTTCGGGGCTTCACATGGAGGAACATTAGTACCCAGTTCGGGATCCCGAGGGCTATTGTCACCGACAACGGAGCTCAATTCAACAACACTAAGTTCAAGGCCTATTGCTAGTTGTATGAGATACAATTGAAGTTTAGCTCGGTCACGCACCCCCAAACTAATGGCCAGACCGAAGTGACGAATCAGGCGATCCTGAAAGGCCTCAAGAAGAGGGTCTCGGGCGCGCGCGGAACCTGCGTGGACGAACTTCCTAGCCTATGGGCGATGCGAACGACTCCCAAAACCGACTCGGAGGAGTCTCCATTCAGCCTGGCATTCAGAACCAAAGCCGTCCTCCTACCCGAGATGGTGTTCCCAACCTTATGCACCACCGTCTACGAGCAAGACAACTCTAAGGAAGGCCTACAAGCAAACCTAGACGTCCTCGAAGAAAGAAGAGCCGAGGCACATCTACGTACCTTGGCATACAAAAAGGCTACGGCTCAGATGTACAACCACAAAGTTCGCCCATGACCGATCAAGGTTAGAGACCTCGTCCTTCGAAAGGCGGAGGTGCGCGACCCAACCCGAGCGAGGGGAAAACTCGCCCCAAACTGGGAAGGCCCCTATTGGGTCTACGACGTAGTCTGAGAAGGGACCTACTGCCTCGAGACTATGGAAGGAAACCCTCTGCCAAGAACATGGAATGCGATAAATTTAAAAAAATGTTATTCGTAAAGACCAAAGGTCAAGGCACCGAAAAAATATGTTTTTTTTTTGTCAAAGGAAGCATGCACATCCGCAATCAAGAAAGACAAGGAGTCAGAGTTCCAGAACAATAATTTTTCATTGATGAAAAGAAATACACATTGTGGTCAGGCGATACAGTTTCAAAATTTGACCCGACCCATTGCAAAAGAAAAAGAAATACAACCCTTAGTTCGGAAGAGGAGTCTCGGGCCCATCATCGAAGGGGATGTTCACCGGCATGTTGACATTATGATCCTCCGGCTGGTCGGCAAACGGGTTCAACTCCAGTTCCAAGTCTGGGTACCTCGCTCGAAAACGAGCGTAAGCCACCCGATACCCGAACTCATATGTCACCCGCTCCGACCTCACTAGGCCACGCTCGAACCTAGCAGATGATTTGTACTCAGCGATCGCCCCCTTGATCTTCTTGGGCAGCGTCAGCTGCTCCTCCTTCAAAACCTCCTCGACAGCCCAGGCAAAAGATTTGGCAGACTCAACGTCCCGGGAGAGGGTCTACAGCTCGTCATCAAGCATCCACGCATGGGCCCGACTTTCCTCTTGCTCGGCCTTCAGGCGGTCCACCTCTCCCCCCAAGTCCGAGGCACGCTATGTGACCGTGGCGATGGCCTCCAGACCGCATCCGCTCTTCAGCTCTAGGATCTCCAGATGGAGGGCGGAATTGGCATCCTCTTGGTAGGCGATCACCCTCCTGGCATTGCAGACACGGTCCATCAGTGCCATGGTATAGTGTTGGCCCTGCATGGAGGTCGAGTGTTAGAAGCCATGCCCAGAAGAAGAAGACGAGGAAGAGGAAGACGAAGAAGAAGAAGAGGAAGAAGACGAAGAGGAAGACAGAGACATCTCGACCTCAAGGTTGGAAGGAAGGAGCCGGGGCGTAGGACGAAGGACTGAACAAAGTGATGGCAACTTTTCTAGGGAAAGCTTATAAAGGACAGGCCGATCCACTACCAGGAGATGATTGGTCTCCCCGAGGAGAGAGATGGTCGCAGCATTTAAGACCCATCATGACTCGGATTCTCCTAGATTCGTCGGTCTCGGAGCTCCCGCTAGAGGCACCTCGTCACCAAAGATTTCCCGTTAGAGGCAGCGCATGACAAGAGACTTCTCGCCAGAAGCCATCCATGACAGAAAGTTTCCCGCCAGGCCTTGCGCCGCTCCACCCGGCACGCCACATGGAGCGGTGGCGCCCATGTAAACCCCAACGTGGCACTCCACCCGGCACGCCACATGGAGCGGTGACACCCATGCAAACCCCCAACGCGCCATCCAACGACGCACCGGCTCCAGTCCTTGCTTGAGTCGCTCCAGGTCGGTTCCTGACTTACAACTCACCAGCACCAAACCTGAAACCGAGATCAGTAACTCGGCCTATAGGTCCAATCCGTGCCCAAGTCGCTATAGATCGATTCCCAACTTGCGACTCACCAACACCAAACCTGAGCCCGAGATAAGTAACTTGGCCCACAGGTCCAATCCTTGCCTGAGTCGCTCTAGATCGGTTCCCGACTTGCAACTCGCCAGCACCAAACCTAAGCATGAGATTAGTCACTCGGCCCACAGGTCCAATCCTTGCCCGACTCACTCTAGGTTGGTTCCCGACTTGTGACTTGCCAGCACATAACCTGAGCCTGAGATCAGTAACTCGGCCCACAGGTCTAATCCTTGCCCGAGTCGCTCCAAATCAGTTCCCGACTTATGACTCGCCGGAACCAAACCTGAGCCCGAGATTAGTCACTCGGCCCATAGGTCCAATCCTTGCTCAAGTCACTCTAGATCGGTTCCCGACTTATGACTCGCCGCCACCAAACTAATGGGATATAAAGAGAAATAACTTTTGTATATGAATAAATACTAGCAGGCCATAACATACAGCGGAATTAAATGGAACCAAAATTAAATAGAATATCAAGATATATGTGGAAAACCCCTTTAATGTGAAGGGTAAAAACCGCGGGGCAAATTAGAGATAATCCACTATAAGAATAATGAATATACAAATCTCAATCTCTTGCCCAAAACCCTAGCAACAATCACAAGAGAATAACTGGGATACAAGGATTCTGAATCCTCCTTAATTCTTCCCAAATAATCACAGTAAGAATCTACTATAGATTTGATCTAATTTAAGATGAGATACTACTGGATGATTAAGAATAGTCTCTTTGCGTTGTCCTTGCTTTCTTCCCTTTCTTTCTCCTTGGATTTTTATCTTTTTCTCCTCCTTTTTATTGCTGCAAGGATCACCCTTGCTGCCCTCGTTGCTACCCTATTTATGCCTCTTTTCGCAGCCACCACACACCTCCCTAATAAGAATTAGGGTTAGGTTAAGAGAGGAGGTGGGTTGTGGGCTGTTCAAGCCCACTATGGGCTGAATCATGAGCTATCAGCCCAATAATCTCCCCCTTCAGCCCATAAGGAAGGTTGTCCCATGACTCCTTGTTAGGAAATATGGGGGCGACATCACATACGCAGTGGAAGAACAAGAAAACAAAATCCCCTATTCCCAAAGAGATGTTCATTATCGTGCAAAGATTGGTGCGCAAAATCCGTGAAACTTAAAACTACGTATAGAGTAGATTGTGTTACCTAGGGAGATCGTATATCCCTGTTTCCTTGCAGATCTTTAGGAGAGAGTGAAGGAGGTCAAGCATCCTCCTCTCTAACGGTGATCCACACAGCAGGGCTATGACGATCTCCTCAAAACTCCAGGCCTACTCTGAGGTGGAGAGAGGGAGGAGAATAGGAGAGGCAAGCAAAGGCTCTAACCTATGAGGCTCCGAATCCCTCCTATTTATAGAGGTCCCCTGTCAAAACCTAATGGATCCTCCCCTAGTGGGTATTGGATCTGCATCCAATTACACAAGCCTTTTAGATTAGTGGATCTCTATCCAATAATCTCTCATGGGCTATTATTAGATCTCGTCCATGGGATCTAATAATTTAGGGGCTTATTGGATATCCAATAAGACAGGGGCTCCGACGGATATCTCATATCCGAACCTCTACTCATCGCAATGCCTACCATATGTGTGTAACCCTCTAGGCCCAATATCGAGCTGGCCGTGAGTTATATCTATCAGAACTCCTTCTAACTTAGTGAATTATTATCTCTATAATAATTCACTCGACTCATCGACTACGGACGTACTAGGCCACTACGCCATAGTCCCCAAACGATACAGGGGAATCCAATCAATTGGATCTGTCTGTCCTTAGTTACCGTGACCTATAGTCCCTCGTCCATTTAATATTCCAGAGACCGTATATCAAGTATGGTATTGTTAGACCCATACGGTTTCTACTCGAGTCTCGCTCTAATCGGATTCTCCCGGAGAACTCTTTCTCTCTTAACCCGAATGATCCTGGCTAGGGATTTGTCTAAGCAAGAACACATGAGATATTCCTCTTATAATGCTAAGAGTGGATGATCCTCTATCGACACTCAATAGCCCTCGTAAGGTCGATTGCCACTCCATGACCAGTTGTACTAGATCTGGGACAACCAAACCTATAAGTCTGGTATCAAAGAGTGGAGCACTCATATAGGACATCCTTGGTGTCTTAAGTCTAAGGACTAGATATACCACTAGGACTACAGAATTGCTACATAACAATAAGGCATCATCAACCATCTAGCATTCCGTAAGCGGATCAATTAGTGAACTCATTCTCCAATGAGCACCTGTACTGTATCCCTAGTGTCCCCACATGAGCAGCTATAAGACCATTTGCATCCATCATATGGACGAGTATATAGCACACCAGTCTATCCGATTATCACGATGTCCCTCTCGAGTAACATATGGCCAGGATTATTTATGATATGTGTTTAAAGGTGAATCGATCTCATTATCGTGATCTCATCACGATCCGATTCCCATTGCACAGATCCAAGGACATCACAATATATATATACATATATACAATAGTTAATATAAAGTGATAAATGCCAAAATATAATAAGCAAAAAAAGATTCCGTGTCAAGTCACACGTGCCATCACTCACGTGATTGGCTTGCTGGACACCTATAACTAGCACTCCTCAATGTGAAGCCATGCCAACTAGCTGTCGGCATATCTCCTATCTTTCTTTTGGTAAGGTCTTCATTCCATTTGATAGTAGTACCAAATCATAAGTGTGGTTCTTTTGAAGAGCATACATTTCTTCCTGCATAACAACTAACCACTTCTCTTTTTGCTCACTTTTAACTGCTTCCTAGTAACTCTCTGGTTCACCTGCATCAATAAGCATCACATACTCATCTATAGAGTATCTTTTGGAAGGTTGACATTGTCTAGAAGATCTTCTCAATTGAGGTTCTTTTGGAAGTTTCTCTCCAACTTCTTCTTGCTCAACATGTCCTGTAGATAGATCAACATCAAGCTCTACACCATCTTCCTGCACATCTCTCTCATCACCCTGATATACTGGAGGAATAATTGGGTCACAATCTTCTAATCCTTCTGCTGAAGTCTTGGCTAGTGCCTTCTTCTTCAAATCCTCAATGGTTTGATCCTCAAAGAAGACTACATCTCTACTTCTGAACACCTTCTGCTTTTTTGGATCCCAAAGCCTATAACCAAATTGATCATGTGAGTAACCAAGAAAAATATATTCTTTAGTCTTACCATCTGTTAGGACTCTAGCTTGGAGAGTCCCAATTGAGAGGGACATTCATGTAAAACTATTATGACTCTAGCTAGGAGAGTCCTAATTGAGAGGGACATTCTGTTAGGACTCTAGCTAGGAGAGTCCTAATTGAGAGGGGCATTCATGTAGGAGGTGTTTTCTTAGAGAAGAATTAGGAGTTGTAAGGGAATAGGAGTCTTGACTAGGAGTCCTATTAGGAGTTGGTTAGAAGTAAGAGTCTTAAGTAGGAGTCCTATTAGGAGTTAGGGTTTAGAAGCCCTATAAATAGCCATGTATTCCTTCTCTTTTCATAAGCAATAGATGAATCTTTTCTGCAGCCTTTGAGCAGCAACTTGGAGGGAGGAACCCCTATAGAGTTCCAAGGAGGCCGATCCCCTAAAGAGATCAACCCCAAGTTTAGAATCTGCAAGGGTTCTAACACCTGGTATCAGAGTAGCGTTCTTGGCATCTCGCTGCCCTTCCATAGCCATCCATCAACCCTCTACAACCATCCAAAGCAATTCCCACAATTGCTTAAAAGATCGTCACCGAATTCCGTCATCATCTCCACCACCACGGATCATCCTTTGATCTCCCCGTGAATTGCAACAGGTTCTGGTTTCCTACCTTACTGCTGCTGCAATTTAGTTATCCTTATTCGAAAATCCAAAAAAAAAAAAAAAATCATTCCTATATTGCTGCATAAACTTTTCGTCACAAAGTTTTCATCTCTACGACGAAAGATATATTGCAGAATTCCAGCCGCATAGCACCATCTGTTTGATCTTGCTACTGTGCTTTTTCTATCCAAATTTCTACGAAATTTTTATGATATCTTTGACACCTATTAACAGTGGATTTCCCTTTGGTTTCATCGAAAAATTCTCAATATAAACTACTGATCTTTTATGTCCAATCTGCTGCACTTGAATTGCAGAATTCAAGCCGCATAGCACCATCTGTTTGATCTTGCTACTATGCTTTTTCTATCCAAATTTCTACGAAATTTTTATGACATCTTTGACACTTCCTAACAATAGATTTCCCTTTGGTTTCATCGAAAAATTCTCAATATAAACTACTGATCTTTTATGTCCAATCTGCTGCACTTGAAAATCTATGCTGCAGAAAATTTCAGCCTTAACCCATCTATTTGCAATCTTTTTTAAATGAAATTTCTTATACACTTCATAGATCATCTTGGCTTCCATCTAAGATTAATCTATTAAGAAATTCATCTCTAAAAACGATTTTATGTTGCTGCAAATTTTCATCGTAACCCGCTGAAATTTTTCGACGATAATTCTGCAATTGCAACTTGCACTAATTTCCTTGCTCCTATACTGCCGAAATTTTCTTGATTAAATTAGATATCCTTACTGTCATATAAACTGTGATTTTGCTATCAATTCCCTCCTCAATTCTCTCAAGTTTTTGGTGGAAATTACGTCGAGAAATCGTTGTTTCATCGACGACAATTCTACTCTTACAAGACAGCACATACTTGCTGCAACTTCCATGGATTTCTGTCAAACCTTTGCTACCATCTATCATAGATCCAAAACTTTCATCCATAGCCCTAAAACTCTACCAAACCACACCCTCAAACTGCACCCAAAACAGCCACAAAATAAGCCTAAACCGCAGCCTACATCCACCAATCCACCAACACTTTCGACCATCACTTCTCTCAACCTATACATGCCTTTAACCCAACAGCAAAAGAGAGATCTTAACATCATTGATTTGGGGCCATATACTATGGCATCTAAGGAGGCAATCAATGCTAAATTTGAAGCATTGGAGGCGCGAATGGAGGATAAGATTCGGACGCTCTTTGCCGAACTCAGATTGGGCCGACCACTAAGCCCAAAGAAATCATATCAAGGAGAGAGCTTTGCCCAATCACACCAAGCCCGAAGAGATGACTTCCAAGGGAGGGTAGGCTCTATGACCAACCCCAACTATCCATGCATGAGAGTGGACTTCCCTAGATGGGAAGAAGGAGACCCGATTGGTTGGATCTCGCGCGCGGAGCGATATTTTCGGTACCACAAAATCGCGGATGTATCTATGGTGAAAATTGCAGCTATACATCTTGAAGGGGATGCTATACAGTGGTTTGACTGGTTTGAACATACTTATGGAGTCCTTTCATGGAGTCAATTCAAAGAAGGACTGCTGATTCGCTTCAGACCAACCGATTACGAGAATATTGATGAACAACTAGCAAAGATCCAACAAACCTCCACCATTCATGAGTACCAAACCAGGTTTAAAAGGTTATCTAATCAAACTCATGATTGGTCTCAAAAACAGCTATTGAGGACCTTCATTGAGGGCTTGAAGCCGGAGATCCGAGGAGAAGTTAAAGTGCGACAACCGTATACGCTTATGGCAGCCATCTCTTTCGCACGACATCAAGAGGAGCAATTGAACCATGAAGCTCGGAGGACTAGGGTCGCTCCTCAACCAGTAATATTGAAGCCCTCAGCCCCCCTACTGTCGATCAAGTCCCTGCACCAAAGAGGTTAACAGGAGAAGAGCTTCGGGAGCGATATGCGAAGGTGTTATGTTGGCATTGTGACGAGCCGTGGAGCCGTGCGCATCGCTGTCGTAAAGGGGGACTTCTTATGATTGAACCGATAGAAGAAGAGGTCATTGAACATCCAAAAGAGAGCCTTGAACATGAAGAAGAAGATGCAGAAGAAGAGCCACAACCGACTGAAGTTACGGTACATACACTAGCTGACTACTCAAACCCGCAAACGAGGAAAATTGGAGGTCTTCTCAAACAACAACCAATCACTGTTCTCATCGACACGGGCAGTACTACTAACTTCCTAAATAGTAAGCTTACTGTTCGGATATCATTACCTATCGAGAATCGCTGCAGGTTTGATGTTAAGGTCACCGATGGACGGATTTTGAATTGTGATCATAGGCGCTTGCAGGAGAAACTATTGCTGCAGGACCAAGAGATAATTGCAGATTTCTTCCTTCTCCCTCTTAACAATCATGAGGCCATACTCAGAATTAAATGGTTGACGACATTAGGTGATATTTCTTGGAATTTTATGAAACTAATTATGAAATTTTATAGTAAGGAGAAACATGTGACATTGCACGGGAAACGTGGGGGCGACATAACAACGATTTGCACACAACAAATGGAGAATGTTTTACATAAAGCATGCAGCGGCCTTTTGGTACAACTTGAGCAGCAAACTAAGGGAGAGCCAACAGAATTTGAAGATCCAAATCTACTTCCTTTGCTTACTGAATTTTCAAATATATTTGACGAACCGCGTAACCTACCTCTTACCCGTCGGCATGATCATTGTATAATGATTCTTCCAGGCAAATCTTCAGCAAATGCTCAGCCATATCAGTATCCACATCTCCAGAAGGATGAAATAGAAAGGATTATAAAAGAGATGCTCGAAACAGGAGTTATTCGGCCATGTTGCAACCTCTACTCTTCGCCGGTGCTACTTGTACGCAAGAATGACGGAACAAGGCGAATATGTGTTGATTACCGAGCTCTCAATGGCATAATCATCAAGGACAAATACTTTATTCCAATAGTAGATGAATTGCTAGATGAAAGGGAGCACAAATCTTTACAAAGCTGGACCTTTGATCCGGGTATCATCAAATACGAGCATGCGAAGAAGACATATGGAAAACCACCTTTTGAACACACAACAACCACGAATTTTTACTTTCTTCAACAAAAGGTGGAATATCTTGGGCATATCATATCAAAGGAAGGTGTGGCAGTGGACCCCTTCAAAATTGGAGCAATGCAAAACTGGCCGACCTCGAGAAACATAAAATTGCTACATGGCTTTCTGGGTTTAACAGGCTACTACCGCAAGTTCGTGAAAAACTATGGAAAGATCAGTGCACCACTTACTTCCTTACTAGAAAAAGATGTCTTCCAATGGTTGGACAGAGCCTCCGCTGCCTTCGACAAACTTAAGGCAGCCATGACGACGACGCCGGTGCTAACACTACCAGATTTCAACCGACCCTTCATTATTGAGGCCGACACATCTGGAGTCAGAATCGGAGCCATTCTCATACAAGATGGTCGACCACTCGCATACACTAGCAAGGCATTATCTCCCTCCTATCAAAATATGTCAACATATGATAAGGAGATGCTCGCCATTGTGCGCGCAGCAACGAGGTGGAGATTGTACTTGATCAGGCGATACTTTCAAATCAAGACCGACCATAAAAGCCTAAAATATCTCTTGAAGCAGCAAAAATGGGTAACAAAACTTCTTGGATTTGATTATGAAATAACTTACAAAATGTGGAAAGAGAATGTTGTTGCAGATGCGCTTTCGCAACTACCTGAGCAAGCTGAATTTTTGGTCGTTTTACTTCCAACCAGCGACTTCCTTGAGGATATTAAGATGGAATGGCAGGAAAATTCGGAGACTAGCAAGAAAAAAAAAAAAAAATTGGAGGAAGCACCAAGCTCCGTGGCTCATTACAATCGGGACTCAAAAGAATTATGCTATACGGGACACATTGTGCTTGTGACAAATTATACTTGCATCTTCAAGAGCAGATTTTGGACAAAGTTATTCCATATGCAGGGTACTAAATTAAAAAGGAGTACGACATATCACTCACAAACCAACAGCCAGATGGAAGTTTTAAATAGATGCTTGGAGACAGCCCAAAGCCACCCACCAAATATGACTACCCAAAGAGAACTCCAGACCCAGCCAAGTGCCATTATTGATCGACGGATCGTGACTCGACGACGACGACCCACTAATGAAGTGCTAATACAGTGGGCGAACCTACCAATAGAAGATGCCACTTGGGAGAACTATGACGACTTGAAGATCAAATTCCCAGAATTCACGAATCATCAGGCTCGAGGACAAGGCTGATTTGAAGAGGGCGGGTCTATTAGGACTCTAGCTTGGAGAGTCCTAATTGAGAGGGACATTCATGTAAAACTATTATGACTCTAGCTAGGAGAGTCCTAATTGAGAGGGACATTCTGTTAGGACTCTAGCTAGGAGAGTCCTAATTGAGAGGGGCATTCATGTAGGAGGTGTTTTCTTAGAGAAGAATTAGGAGTTGTAAGGGAATAGGAGTCTTGACTAGGAGTCCTATTAGGAGTTGGTTAGAAGTAAGAGTCTTAAGTAGGAGTCCTATTAGGAGTTAGGGTTTAGAAGCCCTATAAATAGCCATGTATTCCTTCTCTTTTCATAAGCAATAGATGAATCTTTTCTGCAGCCTTTGAGCAGCAACTTGGAGGGAGGAACCCCTATAGAGTTCCAAGGAGGCCGATCCCCTAAAGAGATCAACCCCAAGTTTAGAATCTGCAAGGGTTCTAACACCATCCAGCTTGGACCTCTAATTGTTTGGAACATGTGCAAATGCACGACAACCAAACACTCTCAAATGCTTGTAGGAAACATCTTTCCCTAGCCATACATGCTCTACAACATCACTATCTAGGGCTGTGCATGGTGATAAGTTGATCACATCAACTGTAGTCCTTAAAGCCTCATATCAAAACCTTTTTGGTAGCTTGGCCTGTGAAAGTATACATCTGATATTTTCCATGATGGTGCGGTTCATCCTCTCTGTAATTGTATTATGCTGAGGTGTACCAGGAATTGTCATCTCATGTTGGATCCTATGTGACCTACAATAATCATTAAATAATCCTATGTACTTATCACCATTATTTGATCTTGTGTATTTCAATTACCTTTCTGTCTCCCTTTTAACCCTGGCATGAAACTCTTTGAAGACATTAATCACCTGATCTTTGGTCTTCAAAGCATAGGACCAAACTTTCATGGAAAAATCATCTATAAAAGTGATAAAATAAAGTGCACCACTTATACCAGGAACATCAACAGATCCACCAAGAGTTTTTGTCATGAAAGGACCACATACATCTGTATAAACACGATCTAAGGCATGCATTTTTCTAGATATAGTAGGACTAGCAAATGAAACTCTATGTTATTTACCAACTAAACAATCAATATAAGGGTACAAATGTGTACTTCTGAGGTCTGGCAATACCTCTCTCTTGGAAAGAGCTTGCAGCCCCTTCTCGCTCATGTGTCCCAATCGCCTATGCCATAACTTTATGCTGAAGTCTTTCTCTGTAGCATTTAATTGCTCACCATAAGCTTTAGCCTGCAACCTGTACAAAGTATGACATTTCTTTCCACTAGCTACAATAAGAGAACACTTACTGAGCTTCCATTGCCCTTTGTGAAATCTGCTTTTATAGTCTTCATCATCTAGTCTTCCAACTGAAATTAAATTCAGCCTCAAGTCAACCACATGCCTCACATCCTTAAGCATCAACTTGCAGCCAAGGTTGGTCTTTAAATGGATATCACCTATGCCAATGATGTCTGTTGTGCCATAGTTACCCATCTTGACAACACCAAAATTTCTAGACTTGTATGTAGTAAAAAACTCCCTTCGTGGTGTAGCATGATAAAAAGCACCTGTGTCAATCACCCACTCAAGATCCTTACACATATAAGAAAAAATATCATCAGAAGGAGACAAAATCAAATAATCACTACCATGTACTATAGCTGTGATATTATCTTTTAACTCTGTAGACTCCACTTCTTTTCCCTTTTCCTTGCTCTTCTTAGGTTGCTTACATTGATTTTTGTAATATCCTTTCTCACCATAGTTATAGCAAATAATATCTTTTCTTGATCTTGACATGCTCCTACCCATGCGTGAACTACTTCTAGACTTTGACCTTCCTCTATTCTTTGAGATAAGTGCTTGTGAATCATTCTGAGATGTTGCTGAATTCTTTCTTCTCAACTCCTCATTCAACAAACTGCTTGTTACTTGACTCATTGTCACGGACAAACTTCGAAACAGGATGTTTGATATAATGCTTATGTATGTCCATATTTTTTGGTATGTTCATGCTTTGCACAACATGTAGAGGGACGATCGAAGGCTTAATAGTCTCATTTTAGTTGGGTTTGGTGGCCGCTTTAAGCTTGTAAATAAAGGATGTGTCATGTGGATACTTGTGAGAGATTTTTGATCTGTAATGGACCATTTTGACCCTTTATTGTGCAACTGTTCAGAACTTGTAAAGTCTGTTTGTAATTTGCATTGTCTATGAAGTGTTTCCTAGAATGTTTGCTTGTGGATCCCGAGTGAGGCATTCTCTCTAACCCATTTTCTCTTTCGTAGGTCCTAAGGGACCATGGGAGGCTTCGGGGAGGCTGACCTTTGCGAACGGACACGCAAGGGTGCTGCACGACTTAAGCAAAACTAGTTAAGTCTATGACAGATGGTATCAGAGTGGGACAAGCACTCATAGAAACACTTAGCATGCGAACATGGGGGACCTAGCGGGGCTGTGTTGAGGACAGTCAGCACACGCGCGACCGTTTGGGGGAAAACGGGCATGGAGATGTAGGGAAAAGAGTTGCTTGGAGGAGCGGGCATCTGAGATTAGCATTCAGAGGAATGGCCAACCCTTCGCGCAAGAGGCACCACGAGAACATGCAAGCTTGGAAGAATGTGGAGCGTACAAAGGGTGGGATGGCTGAGTTTGAGCTACGGCTCAACGTTGACAACAATACTTGATGGTGCTCAAGGCCAGCGAGGCACTTGGTAAAGGATGAGACCATGCAAGGTGGAATGAGTTGCTCAGCGACCGAAAGAGTTGTGCAAAGCTCACAGAGGTGAGGGAAATTGCTAACTCGAAGAATTTAGTACTCATGCATGGGCTTGTATGCGGACGATGGAATGTTCGTGGCCATCCCAAGGCGATCGAAACTCGGCGCCATGGAGCATTGAAACTTTCTCTTCGGCATATGAGGGATACGTCCGTAGGAGGCTGAAGTGTGCAACAAGTTCAGCATGTTGCTAGGCCTTGAGTGGTGCAATAGGGGATGTATTGACGTGGAGTCGCAATCTAGCAAGTGCGTTTGTAGGAGGCAAAACAATGCACAGTTTGTTCAGCAAATTGGAGTAGTCCAAGGGGATGGTGGTCTCCAAAACGAAGAGAGATGTTGCTCCAATGGGATAGTTATCCAGGAGGAAGAAGTCCCAGCTCTCCAGAGGGAGAATCATGTGGGACAGACCGCACATGTTGAGGAGGAGTACCTCAACAAATAATAACTCCACGAAGCTCAATGGACCGAGCAAGCGGTAAGGAGTCATCGCATGATCTCGCTTGAGAGAATGCATTGTTGGATGCATTGCGAGATCAAGTGGGGGAGCGACCCAAAGCAACACAAATGAAGGCACACTTAGAGTCGATATGGAGATCGGACTCAAGGGAGGGCTGACCCGTGGAATGGTGGGCGCGAGGGCCACCATCAACTCAATGCAAAAACGAGGAGCGGAGCAACTTGGGTGTAACTTGGCGAAGTACCCAAGCCGCATGAAGGGAGCCAGCATAGAAGATGGAACATGGAGCGGAGGCACAGTGCTTTCCTTGGACAGAGGTCAAGGACATGAACTCTTGTAGAGGCAAGATCAGGATCATGTTGTTCTATGGGTCCTTCATTATGATGGAGTGGACTCATCTTGCATGGTGCTAAAGACGAAGGGAGCTTCTAGGCATATGCACCTTATCTTAGAGAAGCATTTGATGGAGGAACTAAGGCGACTCAACTTGCGAAGGCGAAGTTGGGTTCAAAAGGCCTTGGCATGGGGCAAGAGGACGCGGAGGCGGGTACTCTTGAAGAATATGCCACAGTGTTGCCAGTCAAGTTGCTAGGCAGGAAGTGGTGCGCAGCGGAGATTATGCTGATAGGGGCAGAGGCCCAGGATCCAGACAATGGTGCACCATTTTCAGCGAAGTTGGTGGACTTTGAGCTACTAGGCGACGGACTATCCTAGAGTGGTGCTTCATCTAGGTGTGATCTAAGAGTGGGTGGATGAAGGTCGATTGCCAAAGGAACGAACAAAATCGAAGGTGGACGAGACCTTGTGATGTATTGGCAAAGGCCACACATGGAGGGATCATAATTCGAGTTCATCCTACAAGGATTAGAATGTAATGGAGATGTCACTAGGATGTGACATGGTGCAGCAGATCGTGGTGAAACAGTTCGTGGCAATGCGATACACATGAATGAGTCCCGTGAGGGACTAGATCATACGGAGGTATGATCGGGAGCTACTGGAAGCTCCACTTCGGTGAACAACACGATGGCAAGAAGGGCTATGGATTCAAGGAGTGAAAGTCATGGTACCGCAGAGGCGGGTCTTCCATGCGTGCATTGAATTTTGCATCGGATGAAAGCCTTGGACATCGGCATATGGAGGCTATGTTCCACCAAGGGAAAAGTTCGAATGCAAGTACCAGTGAGTCCCATGGGAGGGACTTGATCATACAGAGGTATGATCGAAGCAGCTAGAGAATTGGACTACTCCAGAGCTCATATTCGCTTAAGGGAGCCCGGCAAGTCAGAGGACAAGGTCGAGTAAGCGAACGTTGCTGCCAAGGAAGCTAAAGAGAACAAAATCAGTGCAAACCCTATAACGTGATGGCAGAGACCATGCATGGGAGTTGCAATCTGTCTTTCCATCGACCAAAGGGAGCTGCTTGGAGAACACAGAGGTGTTGAAGCAGAGGGTCGAAAGGGGCAAGGAAGCGACGATGAGTCCAGAGGAACTTAGCTACCCAAAATCAAGCATCAGTTATAATGGAGGTAGACTCAGAGGAGTGCCATAGAGACATATCTACTGATCGTGAAGAAAAGGGATGTAGATGCGAGGCGACGGATAGTAGGGCCATAGGCATGGCAGCACCTAGTATCGCAGAGGTAGGACTTCCGTGAAAGTCATTGATCACTTGCTCTTATGGAGGGAGAGTGCTTGGTCGTGAAAGGGGCTGAGGAGGTGGAACATGCAAAGGCAAACTCCAAGTACCGAGACAAGGCTGAAGAGCAAAGGCCAAGGAACTTTGTAAAACCGGTGTCAACGATCTTCTCATCAAAGATAGCCGAAAGTGAAGGACTTCGGGTCATACAAGAGTGCACGACTAAGGAATGAAGCAAGCAGTATGCGGTGCTGTACCTTTGCTACTCAGGGGAGTAGGCGGTAGGGTTGATGGAGAAGACGATACAATCCTAGAAGCGACCAAATCTATTAGAGAATTACTCCAAGTTGGGGTGAAAACTTCCTGCATTCCAGAAGTTCGATGGCATTGAGAAGGTGAATCATAGTAACTAACTCAACGCAAGGAGTGCAAACACTTCAAGTGCTTCAGAAGTGTGAGCAAAGAGCAGGCGAAGGCTCATAACCAGCTCGATGCATGGAGTACAACCTCGAGGAGGCGGGCGAAGTCAAGTAACCTTTGCCTTCTCAACTCTTAAGAGAATGGGCGAAACCAAGTACCCCAATTCTCTTATCTATCCAACAGAGGAGCTCTGCACAGGTTCAAAGTCCCTTCGAAGATAATGGAAGACAATAGTTGTCAAATCCTCACCAATGGTGATCAGTACAACTGAGAGTAGATTGTCCGCTTCATTTCCCAATGAAATGCCAATCGAAAGCGAAAGTGATGCGAACCTACTTGGAAGTGATAACTAAGTGAAAGAAGAGTCAATGGGCAAATTTTGTGGAGGAAGGACCCAAAACTTCAGAAGTTTGCGAGACGATGCTCGTTAAAGCTCCAACGATCATCCACCCAGTTCAAGCAGTATAAGGCATTTGAGAGACTAGTATAGTAAGGATGGTCTTTTCCTTCATTTGGAGGATCCGTAGGAACCAACAAGGATCAACACAACTCAGCCAACCCCACACTAGAGTTAGAGTCATTGGCGAGTTGAAGTAGCATGGCAGATCAAAGGTTCGACTACTCAAAAACAGCAGCGGAGAGCAGTTGGGAGCCAAGAGGCGCATTGCAGTTAGAGCAAAAGATTGAAGACTCAGCAAAGGCGAGGAGTTGCAGTGTTCACAAAGGCTTCAACGAGGATGTCGAAGGAATAAGTGGGGGAGAATGTCATGGACAAACTTCGAAACAGAATGTTTGATATAATGCTTATGTATGTCCGTGTCTTTTGGTATGTTCATACTTTGCACAGCATGTAGAGGGATGGCTGAAGCTTAATAGTCCTATTTTAGTTGGGTTTGGTGGCCGCTTTAGGCTTGTAAATAAAGATTGTGTCATGTGAACACTTGTGAGAGATTTTCAAATTATACTGGACCATTTTGACCCTTTGTTGTGCAACTGTTCAGAGCTTGTAAAGTCTGTTTGTAATTTGCAATGTCTATGAAGTGTTTCCTGGAATGTTTGCTTGTGGATCCTGAGTGAGGGATTCTCTCTAACCCGTTTTATCTTTCGTAGGTCCTAAGGGGCCATGGGAGGCTTCGGGGAGGTTGACCTTTGCGGACAGACACGCAAAGGTGCCACACGATTTAGACAAAACCAGCTAAGTCCGTGACATCATGATGACAACACCATCTAGCGTAGAATTATTAAGGGAAACCACCAGTGTCTCCCAACTTTCTAGTAATGAACTCAGAAGTAACAATGCATGCAACTCATCATCGAGAGATATTTTCATAGAGGATAACTGGTTAGTAGTACTCTGTATTGCATTCAAATGCTCAGCAATAGAAGCACCCTCTCTATATTTTAGGTTCACAAGTTTTCTGATAAAAAAAGATTTGTTACCAACTGTTTTTCTTTCATAGAGACTTTCCAACTTTTTCCAAAGAGAATATACAGAAATTTCAGTAGAAACATGGTGAAAGACACTATCATCAAGCCATTGTCGAATAAACCCAACTGTTTTTCGATCTAACATCTTCTACTCATCATCTGTCATAGTTATGGGTTTTGCACTATCCCCCTGCAAAGGTCCATACAAATCTTTGCGATACAAGAGATTTTCCATTCTTGGTTTTCATATCATCTAATTGTTTCCATTTAAACTAATCATACGAGAAACACTATTGGCCTCCATGTTCTAATAAAAAATTAAATCACTACAACCCTGCCTTGATACCAGTTGATGGGATATAAAGAAGAATAACTTTTGTATATGAACAAATACTAGCAGGCCATAACACACAACGGAATTAAATGAAACCATAATCAAATAGAACACCAAGACATACGTGGAAAACCCCTTCAACGTGAAGGGTAAAAACCACGGGGCAAACTAAAGATAATCCACTATAAGAATAATGAATATGCAAATCTCAATCTCTTGCCCAAAACCCTAGTAACAGTCACAAGAGAATAACTAGGATACAAAGATCATATCATTGTGCTCAAAATTCTAAATCCTCCTTAATTCTCCCCAAGTAATTATAGTAAGAATCTACTATAGATTTGATCTAACATGAGATGAGAACACTATTGGATGATTGAGAATAGTCTCTCTGCGTTGTCCTTGTTTTCTTCCCTTTCTTTCTCCTTGGATTTTTTTCTTTTTCTCCTCCTTTCTACTACTGCAAGGATCACCCCTGCTGCCCTATTTATGCCTCTTTTCACAGCCACCACACACCCCCCCAATAAGAATTAGGGTTAGGTTAAGAGAGAAGGTGGGTTGTGGGCTATTCAAGCCCACTATGGGCTGAATCATGGATTGTCAGCCTAACACAAACCTGAGCCCGAAATCAGTCACTCGACCCACAGGTCCAATCCTTGCCCGAGTCGCTCCAGGTCAATTCCCGACTTGCTACTCACTGACACCAAACTTGAGCTCGAGATCAGTCACTCGGCCCATAGGTCCGATCCTTGCTCGAGTTGCTCCGGATCGATTCTCGACTTGTGACTCGCCGATACCAAACCTGAGCCAAAGATCAGTAACTCGGCCCACAGGTCCAATCCTTGCCCGAGTCGCTCCAGGTTGGTTCCTGACTTCCGACTCACCGGCACCAAACCTAAGCCCGAGATCAGTCACTCGGCCCATAGGTCCAATCCTTACCCTAGTCGCTCCAGGTCAGTTCTCGACTTATGACTCGCCGGCAACAAACCTGAGCCTAAGATCAGTAACTCGGCCCACAGGTCCAATCCTTACTTGAGTCGATCCAGATCGGTTCCCGACTTGCAATTCGTCAGCACCAAACCTGAGCCCGAGATCAGTCACTCGGCCCACAGGTCCAATCCTTGTTTGAGTCGCTCCAGATCAGTTCCCGACTTGTGACTCGCTTGCATCGAACCCGAGCCCAAGATCAACTATCCAGCCCACGGGATGCCGTCCCCCGAACTGCCTCATGACGAGCCAATCCAGCTTCCCCACACAAGCAATCAACACAACCATGGCATTCTGACCCAAGAGCGCCCCTGGCCCTCGAGGACCTGACGACACGCCTCGATGGGTCTAGGCCTCGTCACGATCGATGTCACACCACGCTACAGCCAAGTCAGCAAGAGGAGCACCCCCACGCGCCGAGCCAAAGACCGTACCAAGGCGTTGCTCGGTATGTCCTATCCCGGTAAGCTCGGGACGGCGTCGCATGGCGCCGTTTTGTGCGACCCGGGACGGCGGCCACACAAAGGTACTATCTCACCTCCTGAGGATCGTACAGCAGTATAAAACCCCCTGGCCGACATCCGGTCCAGAGAGGCATAAACAAAAGAACCCACCACTGACTTGCTCGTCGGAGGGGCCAAAGTCGGCAAACACTCGACGAGAGCCATACTTTCGGGAAAGCGGCCACCCTCGAGCTGTGAGCCTTCCGACCTTGGAGTCGTCCACCAGTGCCCCAAAGGCCAATCGCTCACCGGCATCCGAACCAAGAGACGCTGATCAACATCCCGACGCCGATGCTCCTCATAAGGGCTCGATCGATCTCGGCAACTATCTCAACCGACCGGAGACTCCCGACATCGACTCATTGACCGGACCGTGCTGACTTATCAACCATGGCGCGTCAGTTCACCAACAGTTTCTATTCCTGCGGTCAGACTTCCGAAATATCTGCTTTTAGCTGAATGAATAGTGCACTGCAGAGGTAAAGTGATGATCATTGGCTATCAGAGGAAAGGTAGTAATGCATATATGATATTTTTCATTGACTACTATTCACTTAGAGTCGAGCTCATCAAGAAGATGCGTGGAAAAAGTCCAAGAAAAGAAGGGCACGTCTACCGTCGATGGTGAGGGGCAACGGTGAACAAGACAGAAACATCATAATAAATACGTTGTGGTCGTTTCTTTATTGATATTTGACGTCTGCAATGAGGTTTGCGGGATTAATTCATCCAAGTCGGAATCATGTCGACTCTGCCACCCAGTCCACTGTAATATAAAATGTGCAGCAAAGCTTGTCTCAGAAGGATTAAACTCGTTGTTGTGGTTTCTCTATAGTTGTTTCAGGTTGTCCACGAAGCTTCATGCATCACTTCTTCCATGTCGGAAAACGTCAGTTCTGGTACCCAGTCAAATTTGGGCCTTCGTTTCTACTCTGATCCTCTCTGCCTCAGAAAACACTCCCTCCCACCCACCCACCACCATCTTGCTTTTTAAGTGAAGGTCTTCAAGATCCTGAAGTAAGAATCAGAAAGCCCATCTGATGCTTAAGAGGTTTATGAGCAGCTGAGGTCATGGACTTGCTCCTGGAAGAAAGCCATGGTATGTCTGCCATCGTCTCACTTACTGCCTTAATCAATGTGCGCCGGGTTCTCGGGTTATTCTTAGAACCTGTATTGCTACTCTATGGAATCTCTGCTGCTTGTCACCTTTGCCTTTTGCTTGTGCTGTCTGCTCTTTGGCTCCACCGGTGTTGTGATTCTGGCAAAGACTTCCACAGGGGAGTTGCGAAAAGCAAATTCTTGTATTACAGATTAGTCCTTTTCACTTCCCTGAGCTTGGGTTTGTTTCATCTCCCAACGTGCATTTTGAGCTACTTCTGGTATCAGCATGATGACCGACTTCTCGCTATCGAAGTTGGTTTGGCTATCAGAACAGCTGCATGGTTTGCCATGACTGCTTATTTGCTTCTTGAATTCAGCAGTTCAAGTGAGGATAGGTTTCCAACATTCCTTAGGGTTTGGTGGGGTCTCTTCTTGCTGTTATCCTGTTCTGGCCTTGTTGTGGACATTCTTTACTTCAAGAAGCATAAATTTCAGAAGACCCATCAGTTGGTGTTTGACTTCTGTTCAATTCTAGCTGGATTGACCTTTAACTATGCCGGATTCTTTAGTAAGAGGATTCTGGAGGAGAAAACTAATCATGAGGAACCTCTCTTGAATGGTCGTAATATCAATGGATCTTCCACTGTGAGTGGGGCTGGCCATGCTGCCATCTCACAATTTGAAAAGGCTGGCATACTGAGTACTCTTTCCTTCTCCTGGGTCAGTCCTTTGCTTTCTGTTGGTCGCAGAAAGACTTTAGACCTCAAAGATATTCCACAATTAGCTAGTGATGATGATGTTCATACTGTCTTCCCAATATTCAAAAGTAAACTTGAATCTTATACTAGTGCTAGTTCCAATGGTATAATTACCTCATTTATGTTGGCAAAGTCATTAATCTTCTGTGTCTGGGGACACCTTTTGTTGGTAACTTATAGTGCACTCTTGTCCACTGTGGCTTCATTTGTTGGCCCCTATCTCATTGATTACTTTGTTCGATACCTCACTGGTGATCGACAATTTGAAAATCAAGGGTACCTTCTGGTTCTGGCGTTCATTCTGTCAAATCTTGTCGAGGGTTTTTGTAGTAGGTTTGAGAGTTTCAGATTACAACAGGTTGATATGAGACTCAGGGCCTCCCTTGTTTCTGTGATCTACCAAAAGGGTCTTACTCTCTCTAGTCGCTCAAGACAATGTCGATCCAGTGGGGAAATCATAAATTACATGACTATTGATGCTTCAAGGGTTAGTTCTTTCAGTTACCACATGCTTCATCTATCATCGGTCCCAGTGCATGTTATTCTGGCCTTGTTAATCTTATATCCTCAAATGGGGCTTGCTTCACTAATCGGCTTAGCGGCCACCTTTATTGTAACGTTGATTAATGTTCCCATAGCCAAGCTGGAACAGAATTACATTGGAAAGATTATGGAGTCTAAAGATCGTAGAATGAAGGCTACAACAGAGATCTTGAGGAATATGAGAATTCTCAAGCTTCAAGCTTGGGAAATGAAGTTCTTATCTAAAATAATGGAACTAAGGAAAAATGAGATAGGTTGGTTGTGGAAGATTGCTTATGTATTAGCTGCTGCAATTTTTCTTGTCTCCTGTTCATCAATTTTTGTTGCAGTAGTTGCCTTTGGAGCTTGCATGCTTATGAGGATACCATTGGGAACAGGAAAGGTTCTAACAGCACTTGCAACTTTTAGGACATTGCAAAATCCCATTTTTGCTATTCCAGATACAATCTCAATGTTAGTTCAGATCAAAGTATCTCTCGATAGAATATCATCTTTTCTCTGCCTTGAGGATTTGCAACCAAATGTTGTAGAGAAGCTCCCACGAGGTAGCTCAGAGGTAGCTATCGAAGTTAGCAATGGTAATTTCGCGTGGGATCCCTCCTCTGAAACTCCTACTCTGAAAGATCTAAATTTCCAAGTTTTGAAAGGAACGAGGGTCGCTGTTTGTGGAACTGTTGGTTCCGGTAAATCAAGCTTGCTGTCTTGCATTCTTGGTGAAGTCTCAAAAATTTCTGGAACTGTCAAGTTATGTGGTACAACAGCTTATGTCTCTCAGTCACCCTGGATTCAAAGTGGTAGCATTCAAGACAATATTATTTTCGGAAAGGAAATGGACATGGTCAAATATGACAGAGTCCTAGAAGCTTGTTCTTTGAAGAAGGATTTGGAGATCATGCCTAATGGTGATCAGACAGTTATAGGAGAAAGAGGCATAAATCTTAGCGGAGGACAAAAGCAACGCGTACAAATTGCCCGTGCCATATACCATGATGCTGACATTTATATGTTTGATGATCCATTCAGTGCTGTTGATGCCCACACAGGATCTCATCTCTTTAAGGTAATAGATTAAACAGTAGCTATTTTTCCATATGGTTGTAGTGTCAAGTGTTTTTGTTGAATATTTACAAACTATGAAGAATTTCATATACATACACCTTGATGGTTGTTAATATATTAACAAAACTTTCTTTTGTTAATATCATGTTGCTTTGTAAGAAGATATTTGATCTTTAAAAATAATAGCGACATCAGTACTGCAGGAATGTTTGCTTGGATTTTTATCTTCAAAGACAGTGGTCTATGTCACACACCAGGTGGAGTTTTTACCTTCAGCTGACCTTATCCTGGTGAGTAATGCTGCCTTTTCATCTTTATCTCACATATGTATTCCAGACAGAATTATTCTCTTGTGCAGGTCATAAGAGATGGAAGGATTGTTCAAGCAGGCAAGTACAATGAGATAATTAACTCAGGAATAGAGTTCATGGAACTGGTTGGTTCTCATATGGATGCTTTGGCTGCACATAACATGATAAAACATACTTCCAACAATTCAAGTGACATTATTCAAGGTGGTCCTTCTGCCTCAAAATCTAGTGCACCAGTTCCTCAACAAGCAGAATTGAAGGATACAGAGAATGGTCCATCAGATGAAGTTAGGCTGAGGGGTCAACTAGTTCAAGAAGAAGAGAGGGAGACAGGCAAAGTGGGGTTTCAGATTTATTGGAGGTATATTACAATGGCATATAAAGGGGCACTTGTTCCATTAATATTATTTTCCCAAATTCTTTTTCAAGTCCTTGAGATATGTAGCAATTATTGGATGGCTTTGGAGTCTCCTCTGTCAGATGACTTGGAACCTCCTGTAAGTGGCTCAATGCTCATATCTGTATATGTAGCATTGGCTGTTGGGAGCGCTGCTTGCATCCTAATAAGAACGCTGCTTATTGTAATTGTTGGATACAAGACTGCAACAATGCTATTTAATAAGATGCATGCATGCATTTTTCGTGCACCCATATCATTCTTTGATTCCACCCCCACTGGGCGTATTTTGAATAGAGTAAGTATTAGTTTTCTCTTAATCATTAAGAATATTCTTTTGATGCTTCTGTCTCTAAAATATGTTTAATGGGACAGGCGTCAACTGATCAACGTGGAGTAGATATGTACATTCCATTCCAAATTGGATCATTTTCATTCTCAATTATAAATCTTCTGGGGATTATTTTAGTCATGTCACAAGTCGCATGGCCAGTTTTGATTATCTTTATTCCTGTGGTTGCAACTTGTATTTGGTATCAGGTATCTATTTTACAAGTTTTTAATGCTACTTCGAATACAGAAGTGAGTAATGTTAGAAAAACTTATATCATCAGCACTAGATTCTATACTCATTGACTTCTAAAAATGAAAATTATGAAGCAAACGGTTTTATTTCTTTAAATCCTGCATAAAGATGAATTTAGATATTATTTTTCTGATCGTCTTAGGAAAGCAAATGCTCTTCTATTAACACAGTGAATTATGGGAGCAAGACATTCTTTAAAACTTGGAAGTACTGTAGCCAGAGTCATCTGATGTTGTAGCAAGTGATCTTGTCAACCATGGTCCAGACATACTTCTCCAATATTGAGATTGGGCAACTTCTAAAATCTGACTATCTTTATGAAAAAGTTACAATCCCATTTTTGTAAACATTATTTTTTTCTCACCAATTTTAGATAAATCCTAGCTAAATCAGATAAATGCATATTATATTTTCCACATTTTTGTTATTTTCTATCATTTTTATATGTTTTTAATAGAATGCTTAAATTACTGAAAAAGCTGTTGGATCAACAAAGTGAATACTGTCGATTTTATCTTTTGAAACTATGTTCCTAATTTAAGCTATTAGTTTGATCTACCATTCCAGTTTCTGAAGTATCAGCAGGCAAGAGAACAAGGAGACATTAAATGCAGAATAAGGAGGGGTAATTATTTTAAAAACATGTCATTATATAATGGCAGAATTTGGATTGTGATTTCTCCTTTGATCACATTGCCTTATGCCATAATTCTGTAGTGTTGTGTAATATATAACAGTCTTTTTTTAAGGTGAGACTGATAAATTGAACAGCATAATTGACTGTTTAGTCATTAGTATATGTACACCTTCTATGAATTTGTCATCTTGCATGACTATAATTATGGCATTACTCTACATTCATACTTTTCCTATTTTCATGATCTATAAATTCTAAAGTTCTCTTATAATCCTGGTCCCTCAGCAATACTACATATCTACTGCACGAGAACTATCAAGGTTGATTGGGGTTTGCAGAGCTCCTGTAATCCAACATTTTGCAGAATCAATGTCGGGATCAATTTCAGTTAGAAGCTTTGGTCAGGAAAAAGAGTTTGTGAACACTAACTATAATCTGATAAATGATCTCTCTCGACTTCAATTCCATAGTACAGGTGCTATGCAATGGCTTTGTTTTCGTCTCGATATGTTGTCATCCCTTACATTTGCCTTCTCTCTGATATTTCTGATCAGCATGCCAGAAGGTGTAATCGATCCTGGTACTTTCTTTATATAGTTCCATTATTTGTGTTTACTGGAATTTCCTGGAAATATGGAAGTCATGTTAGCCATTGTTTTTCTGTTTCTTTGTCTTCTTCCCTAGGTATTGCTGGCCTTGCAGTGACATATGGGCTTAGTCTGAATATGATACAAACATGGGTCATCTGGAGTCTGTGCAGTCTTGAAAATGGAATTATTTCTGTTGAGAGAATACTACAGTATACAAACATTCCTAGTGAACCACCTCTTGTCATAGATGAAAGCAGACCTGATCATATCTGGCCATCAAAGGGGGAAATAGACCTTCTTAACTTGCAGGTAATTACATCCTTCCTACGACATTGAGGCTCCCTTGTTCGTTTTCCAGCTTATGGTGCATCTGTTAAGTGTTAGTTTTCACTATTTATCACTTTCCAAGATGATAAATGTGATTATATCACTAAATTAAGGTTTAACTATATGAAGCCTCTTGGATGTGTGTTACCAAAAGTTCCTGCTTGAGAACAACTCAACTCCCTCAGCATGAAAGTGCTACTTCAAGCTCATCATGGTTTTCACATTGAATGTTTCTCTATTGACATCTTAAAAGTTGCTGCAAGTCCCATAATATTTTTCTTTTTAATACTAATTAACTTGGAACAGGTTCGTTATGGCCTCGACATGCCTTTTATTTTAAGGGGTCTCACTTGCACTCTTCCTGGAGGTAAAAAGATTGGAATTGTTGGAAGAACTGGAAGTGGCAAGTCCACCCTTGTACAGACAATATTTCGTATTATTGATCCTACTGTTGGTCATATATTCATCGATGGCATTGACATTTCAACAATTGGGCTGCATGACCTGAGATCCAGATTAAGCATTATCCCGCAAGATCCAATTATGTTTGAGGGAACTGTGCGTAGCAACCTAGACCCACTTGAAGAATATACAGATGAGCAGATATGGGAGGTGCTTCAGTTTACTTGCATATTATTTGACTTGTATTAATTTATCATATCCCTCTAGTGTTGTTTCCAAGTTTATTTGAAATCATAATGTGTCTTTTCTATTTCAATGTTTTTCTCTTTTAGGCACTGGATTGCTGTCAACTTGGAGAAGAGATTAGAAATAAGGAATTGAAGCTCGACTCTGAAGGTATCAGATTTTAAATTATGGTGATATTTATAATCTTAATATAAAATGTCCTCCCAGTTAGTTTTAACTTAGAAATATGCTGATAAAATGAAAGGTTCCTTGCCACTGTGTTTTTCTATGATCAATTGATTTATTATTCATACTGACCAATTTGAGTTGCAGTAACTGAAAACGGTGAGAATTGGAGTGTAGGCCAGCGCCAGCTTGTCTGTTTAGGCAGGGTAATCTTGAGAAAAAGCAAGATACTGGTTCTGGATGAAGCAACTGCCTCAGTAGATACTACTACTGATATCATAATTCAGAAAACCCTGAGACAGAAGTTCTCGGAATCAACAGTTATAACGATAGCTCATCGGATAACTTCTGTAATTGACAGTGATATTGTCATATTACTTGATAATGGTTAGTGTCTTCAAAATGATGAAAGGCTTTTCTCTTAGTTTGATCACTCATCAGTTACCCTTTCTGAACTGAACTTTGTGTTGAGCAGGACTGATTGTTGAAATTGACAGTCCGACAAAATTGTTAGAAAACAAGTCATCCTTGTTTGCGAAGCTCGTCTCTGAATACACTACAAGGTCTAATTTAGATTTCTATTAGTTTTTTTTCATCAAGATGGGTGACTTATTGATCCTGAATTCCCTGAAGGTTGATAATGCTTTGTGCATACATACCATATCTGAAACTGGTGATTTATGTATTTGCTTTTCCGGAGTATCAGGTCATATACATACTATCTTAAAGGAATTTAATTGCGCTAATGCCCTTGTGATCATAGCCTGTCCATTGGTGTTATGCTAACTCTAGTTAAACATGGATTGCGCGCAACCCAGTTTATGCAGTCTTTCTACCACTTTGTTGATGTAACCATCCTATACCCGAACTAAAGTTATTTTTCGTATCAATTTACATTGTCACATCTGATACTGTTCGAGTGCCTGCTAAGTGTAAGGGCTTTGGTGCAAAGAAATTCATTTCTCGTGTTTGGGAGGAATGTAAATATAATTAATAAATATCAGAAGGAATGTATTTGAAAAGCTTTTTTGTATATGGTAGTGACCGTGTATGGTTTTATACAATTGTAGCAAATTCAGTGAATAGTAATTTCTCTTGGTGCTGATAACTTGCAGATTCTATGATGCATCTCGACAATGAAACCAGCTTCCTTGCGGAGGAAAATTGAGGTGCTTCTCTTTCTCCACTTGGTTTTTGAATCAGAGCTGAAAAAAACACTTGTAGGATATGTACAATCCAGTCACCTTATGATAATGTTATTATTCAATAAGCAAATAAGCAAATGACTTGTACATTCAAATGAACAAAATGAATAACATAAGCAAATGGTTTAATTTTCCAGTGCATATTGTGCATAGGTCAGTGGCACATATTATTTACTGTGCAACCAACACATGCTCATCTGAACTATAATGAATCAATGCTTGAATATTTTTGTTAAAACATGACTTACAATCTATCTTAACCATCCGTAGACTTCTGTTTGATATCACTTAAGAAATCCTTCAATGTATGCAACTCAGTTGATGCCACATGTTACTCTGCTACAAGGTACTGAATATACCTAATAGGTCCAACTGATTATTGGTTTACACCTCTGATTGTTCTTCTGCAGGTAAAGAAAATGCTTCTGTGAGTTTTCTGTAAGCAGTAGTAAAAGCAGGTATAATCTTATGCAGTAGTCAATCTTCTCTATATAGTTGTTTTGGCACACATATCTTGACATGGTTATGCATTTCTTGGCTGCCTTCTCAGGTTCCCAATTTCAAGTCCCAGATTAAAACAAGTAACTCTGTGATGCTGTTTGTGATCTTTCCTATATTGAACTACTGCTTCAATATACTTCTTGGAACAAGAACAATGCTCTAGCTAAGTTATAGGATGTTGCATCCATCTCATCTTATGTAATGTGTGTGTGTGTATATATATATATATATATATATATATATATATATATATATATATATATATATATATATATATATATATATATATATATAGTTTGATTGAGACTTCCGGTTCTTTTGGTCGGACCTTCTCCTTCCGTTTCCTGTTTGCTCAAGACATGAAGAAAATCGATGATAATTGCATGTTGAGACGATGGTACGTACTTGACGTAAACTACTGTTTCAGATTCCCAATGGGCTATCGTGGTTTCTGCCTTGCTAAGTTTAATAGATTACGTCTCCTGCATCTTACTACTTTTTTTAGCAGATTCATTTTCATGTTGTTCTTCTGCATGATTGCAACAGAACATTCATTTTCCATCTTTGCGTGGACTGCTCCTTTCACCCAAGAGGAAGACCTCCTCTTCCTCCCTCTTGAGTCTCAGAGAGGGATCATGAGACGTTAAGGACATGGAGTTGCTCCTAGTTGCAAGGCATGGCTTCTCTGCTTCATGTCACCTCTGTCTCTTGCTTCTCCTATCTATTTTATGGCTCTATCACCATTGCGAACCTCGCCAAAACTCTAATAGGAGAGCAACGAACGACAAATTCTTGCACTACAGATTGGCCCTCTTCACTTCCCTGGGTTTGGGCTTGCTTCATCTCTTGTTGTGTGCCCTGAGCTACTTTTGGTATGGGAATGGCGACGGGCTTCTCCGTTGAAGTGGGTTTGGCAGTCGCAATAGTTGCATGGTTTGCCATAGTTGCTTGCTTGCTAGTTGCTACTTGAATTCAGTAGCTCGAGTGAGGATAGCTTTCCCACCTTCCTCAAGATTCGGTGGGTTCTCTTCTTACTTTCTTCTTGTATCTGCCTTTCTATAGATTGGTTCTTAATTATGCTGGATTCATCGGGAAAAGAATTCATGGAGGAAATCCTGCACTTAAGGAATCTCTCTTGAATGGTTGTGATGGAAGAGGAGCTACTCATGACTCCATTTCATCATTTGAAGTTGTTGGTATCCTTAGCATCCTTTTCTTCTCTTGAATCTGCCCTTTGCTTTTTGTAGGTCACAAGAAGACATTAGACCTTAAAGAAGTGCCCCAATTAGCTAGTAGTGAAAGTGTTCGACATGTGATCTCGGATTTCGAGCATAACCTTGAATCTTTCACCAGTACTATTCCTACTGATGGAGTTACCTCGTATGCACTGGCCAAGGGACTAATCTTCTCTGCTTGGAAGCCAATTGTGTTGTCAGCTCTCCTCACACTTGTATCAGCTTTGGCTTCCTATGTTGGTAACTATCTCATTAATCGTTTCATTCGATGCCTTAATGGTGCTCGACGATTTGCTGCTGAAGGGTCCCTTTTGGTTTTGGCCTTCATTCTGTCGAAGCATTTTGAGGGTCTCTATGACAGGCATTATATCTTCAGATCGCAGTAGGTTGGGATCAAATTTGACGCTTCACTTGTTGCTATCATCTTCTAAAAGAGTCTTACACTCTAGTAACTCAAGTAAAAGTGCAAAGATCATCAATTACGTGAACGTCGATGCTGAGAGGATCGGTTTCTTCATTTGGTATGTGTATGATCTATGGCTGCTCCGTGTGCAAGTTATGCTAGCCTTGTTGATCTTATATTCTTTCATGGCACTTGCTTCACTGAACGGCTTCACTAAAATGGACTTAGTATTGACCTCCCTAGCCACAATCAAATTGTCTTTGTATAGTGAATACAAAGATAAGGGGATAAGAGTTAAATTATTCAAATAATCAATCCATCTCTTAGAATCGGAGCATATGTTTTCTCCTTGGCATCCTTTCGCTTTCCGTAAGCGTATCCCCCACAAATTGCGAAATATATATGGATTAACGATGCATACACAAAAGAAAAAAAACGGGATATTGGGAAGACAATCTCGTTCAACTTCCAAAGGATTCTAGCCAACACAACCCAAGGTCTATATTATCACAGTATTGTCTCTTCTATTTAAATGTGGGGATCCAACCTCTAACACCAAAAGAGATTTACGGCGTGTATTTAGATGAGGAGGTGGCAGAACTAAAAGATTGGATCAAATCCTTCAAGAGGCAATGAGACGAATATGGGGTGACATTGATGTGTGACAGTTGGATAGGACCAACAATAATGAGTATCATCAACTTTCTTGTTTATTGCAATAGAAGAGTGGTGTTTCATAAGTCCGTTAATGTTTCTGAAAAGATCCAAGATGCAAACTACATTGAGAGCTTGATGAACACTATAGTAGAGGGGATTGGACCACAGTATGTTGTCCAAATAATAACCGACAACGAAGCGAATTTCAAAAAGGCTGGTTTGCAATTGATGGAAAAAAGAAAAACTTTGTTTTGGACTCCATGTGCAGCTCATTGCATAGATCTAATGCTGAAGGATATTGGTGAGTTGGATGCGGTCAAGAAATGTGTAGCTCGAGCACAATCAATTACAAAGTTTATATATAATCATTATTAGGTCCACGCTTTAATACAAAAGTATGTAAATAGTGAGATACTTCGACCGGAATTACTCGGTTTGCTACCAATTTTATTGCATTAAAGTCATTACAGCAAAAAAGGCATGGCTTGAAGGTAATGACTACCTCACAAGAGTGGTCTAAATCCAGATATTCGAAATTGAGCGATGAAAAGAAGATAGAAAAGGTCATTCTTTCCTCTAGATTTTGGGAGATTATAGCAGAAATTATAAAAGGTGTGAAACTACTTTATATTGTCTTCCGTAAGGTCGATATCGACAAGCGTCCACAGATGTCGTATCTTAAATATATGCTGATTTTCAGCAAGAGAGGAGGCTAGGAAAGAATTCAAAGATGATTTTAAGGTCGACCAATACATATGAATCATTGATCGTTGGACCGAAGTTCATATGGATCAAGATATCCATAATACAAGTAAATTCATATTCAGAATAATTTAATTTATTATTATTTAGATAATAAAAAATCATACTAACAAAAATATGTTTTGCAGTGTATTATCTAAACCCGGCAATTCAATATCGATATGCTCTTGGAATGCAAAATAATTTCCTAACAATACTACGAAATGTTATATAACGGCTCTTGCCAAACACTACCGAGGCAACCGATACTCTTATGGAGGGTCGATTATTTCGAGAAATAGTTGGTTCATTCTACGACGTCGTAGTTGTATCGTGTCGTTACACTATGGATCCTAGTGAGGAAAAGTTATGCATATTGATTATCAATTATATTTAATGTTAATTATTTGTTATGCTAATAAAATCTTATTTATATCTTTTTGCAATCGAGTGGTGGCTACAATTTGGAGGGGATGCACCACATTTAAGGAAGGTTGTCGTTCGTGTTCTTTCACAAACAACAACATCTAGTGGTTGCGAACGTAATTGGTCAACGTTTGAATTGATTCATACGAAGGTCCGCAACAGACTCTCCTACAGACGGTTAGAGAAACTAGTATATGTCCATTATAACATGCGGCTAAAATTACGATGTGCTGAGTTGGATAAGGAGCCAAAGGAACCAAATATTGATCCTATTGACCTCCAATTCTACAATGAAGATTCAGAGCCAATGTTAGATTGGGTTGAAGTAGCAGAGAACCAAGAGGGTCCTCTACTTGATGAGTTAGGAGATCCTCAGCGTCCTTCACGTTTTATCACCGAGGCAATAGAAGAAGAAGAAGCACAACCCCAATAGGTGGAAAATCCCCCTCGATTACAACGTGGTAGGAGTCAAACTGCTCGAGGAACTACCGACACCCAACGGTCACACTCGTCTACCCAACGTGCAAAGGCAAAGGGGAAGGCAGTAACATCAATTGCATCGTTGGAAAGAATTGAGTCGGGCGACGAGACACCTTCACAATCACATTCTCTTTCTCGCTCGGTCCAGAGACATGACAATAACACGGACAACAGTGCCTCGACAGATGATAGCGGTGATGCCGGGCAGTTGTTGGTCTCGTCTACACAACTTGAGGGTGGTGAATGGACTGAGGAGCAATATTTTACACATGCCACTCAAGATTTAGATCATGAAACTCGACAATGTATTGGTCAAGTTTATGCGCGGAAGGGGAAGGGGAAGGCAGTGGATGAATATGAACAAATGCGACAGAGCATACATGATATAGACACAGAAAGAGGCTCATTGTATTCACAGCCATCGTATTATGGAGAATCATACGGGCAACAACAGTATGGTGATAGTTGGTAATCCTTCTCTGAGCAACAGTATGATACAAAACAGCATATCAGTAACGAAAGTAGAAGCTATGACATTCACCAATATATGCCTCAAGAGCTGCCTCGAATAAATATGATTCATGACGATCAGTCTACGATCAGCACCACATTGATGCATCAATGGCATACGGTGTATTAATACACTATGTCATGGGATCAATTTCATGATTGGGTCCAACAAATGTATCATATTGATATGCAGATGTATTGGATCGAGGACCCCGATCCACCACCCGTGGAGGCCTGTCATTCATTTTGGTGGTAGAATGAACAATCAAGTATATCTACGTATGTGATTATTTAATTTATTTAAATTTTAGATTTTATATTATAACAAAATAGTCTAATAATTCAATTGATTTTTCTGTAGATATTTCAATCTATAACAGGCTGAAATACAAACCTCGAACGAGACTACCTCAAAGCCCAAAAAAGATATGTGATACTATTCTTACCTAATTTACATTAATTTTGCTAAACTTATACTATTATTATATTTATTTGTAACTTGAAAACCCTATCCTAACTTTTTTTTTAATTTTCAGGTATTTTCAGAGGGTTAAATATGTGAAATCAGGTGTATCGCTCGGTACACCATACCGTACCGTATCGAGCCTAGGTCGAAACATTGGTACGGTACGGTAAGGCAAACCTTGCTTCAAACATTCTAGGGCTTTTAGAATAGTAATTCCTTTCGCTTGGACAACACTGCTTGCAGCACAAGCAACACATCCCACCAATCTGGCCTGATTGCTTGATCACATAGCTAATACGTACATTACACAAATCTTTATTACATGATCCATCACATTTGATATTGAAACTGTTATCATCGGTAGTATTAGTGTTCGGAAACCATAAGGAAGCTATGCAGTAGAAAGATAAAATAAAACTATTTTCTGAACAAGGTGTATCGAATCATCGGATGATGATCGAGAGCGTAAAACTTAAAGTTACAAAATCACATAAAAAAGATGAGACGTTCTCACCTAGGAGAGCTCGTATATCCCCTAAGATGCATATCCTGATCCGATGAATGAAGGAGTTCTAGTAGTAATCAACATGATGGACAACAACAACGACGCACCTCCTCCTCGCTGAGGGTTCTCTCCTTGTGACAATGCACCACCACATAGCAATAGTAAACAAAAAGGGGTCGTCGACCTTCTTGCTGTCCTCTCATACCAAGAAGGGAGCTCACGGCAAGGGAGAGATGAGGAGGCCGGCGGCTCTAAAGGTCCAGCTTATGATAATTTAAGCCCCACTCCTATTTATAAAAAGTCTTTTCATAAAAACCCTAATAGATCATTCTTAATGAGTATTAGATGTTCATTTAATAATCATTAGCTTAATGGGTATTTGATCATTATCCAATAACCCCTCTAAACTCCATACCCTATTGGATCTTACTAAATAGATCTATTAAAAAAGGGGCTTATTGGATATCCCACATCCAATCCTTTATTCATCGCATCGTCAACCTTATGTGTGTAACTCTCTAGGCCCAATATCGAGTTGGCTATGAGTTGCACCTATCAAAATCTCTTTTGACTCAGTAAATTATTATCCTCATAATAATTCTCTTAACTTACCAACTATAGATGTACTATGCCATTACGCCATAGTCACTAGATGGTACATGGGGATCTAATCCATTAGATCTATTTATCCTCAATTACTATGTATCTATAGTTCTTTATCTATCTAATATCCCAAAGACCATATACCAAGAATGATACTATTAGACCTATACGGAATCCATCCAAGTCTCACTCTTATCGGATTCTCTCAATCCGATTGACCTTGGATAGAGATTTGCTTAAGTAAGAACACATAGGATATTCTTCTCATGATACCGAGGGTGGATGATCTTCTATTGATACCGAGGGTGGATGATCTTCTATTGATACCGAGGGTGGATGATCCTCTATTGACACTCAATTACCTTTTAAGGTTGTCTGTCATCCCCAATAACCGTCTATATTATATATAAAACTTTCAGACCTATAAGTTCGGTATTAAAGAATGAAGTACTCAAACAAGACATCTTTAGTGTCCTTGGTGTCTTAAGTCTAAGGACTAGATATACAACTAGGACTACAAAATTGTTGTCTAATGATGAGGTATCATTAGTCATCCAACATTTCATAAGTGGATCATTTAGTGAACTCATTCTCCATTGAGCACCTACATTGGTCTGTACGGTTACCTCGATGTCCTTCTTAAGTAACCTATGACTAAGAATATCTAGGATCTGAGTTTAAAGATAAATTAATCTTATTATCATAATCTCATTATGATTCAATTCTCATTACACAGATCCAAATACACCACAATATATTCATCATATAATATAAAATAAAAAATTATTATTATTAATATTAATCAAAATAGATTATGCGATGGATTATATGTGTCATCACTCACGTTGACTTATAGGACACTTATAATTAGTAATTAAAAATTATGCTCACACTTAGGCTTGGCAATCCATTCAAGTTTGTTGATGACCCTTAAGGAGGCACTAGTACCAACTGCCATCCTCTTATAGGGTCTCAACACTAATCTAACATTACGAAAATGATTTTCATTTTAGTTTACCTATAGAAGCCATAAAATGTTCGCCACCGCTACAAGAAACACTTTCTTATCAAAAGGGGCTTCAATTTGTTCTTCCAGTAGTTTCGCTCAATACTCCCTGATAGCATTTTAGCAAACCTACGTTAGAATAGGATGTGTCATGCAAAGTCACTATAAATGTTGCATAACAAGCATAGCATAGTTTGCAAATACATGAAGCTAATAAAGTAATCTGAAGTAGGAAGTCTGTTCCAACACATCTTCTAAAGGAATATTTTGATCTTTATGTAAACATTAATTTTCCATATCACCTTCTAGCCAGGCCATTTATCCTGTATGGGTTGAATACTCTCTCTCAATAGGTGATTAGCATAATACAATTTATATAGTACAATTATTTGGAGTTGAGGCCCAAACTCATTTGTTATCATCGGAGTTCTTAATCAAGTACATTCTTAAAATCCTATTCATAAGTTCAGGATGAAATGCAACATTCAATATTCCATGGCACCAATCATTTCTAGTTATCAAACTTGCAATAGAAGAGAAAGAATAGACCAACTCCATATTAACAGAAGTTGGCCAGTGGCTCAAGGGGTAGCATCAATCCATGAGTCAAACCAAAATTTAGTTTATAAACCAAACCCAATGCACCTCTTAAATCCCAGTTAGACTTTGCTTACTAACTTGCATATGTTGTTCCAATTCCATGGCACCCCTAGGCTCTAGAGGAGGCTCGAGGAAACAAGAATTAATACTTTGGCTTTGGCACTTTCACCCAAAGACACTCCTCACTATTGAGTAGTGCAATAAGATGCTTAGTACGTAGGATACTTTTAGCCAATCTTAAATCTAATCTTTAAACTTCCTCCTTGGGAAAAAGTAACAATTTATTATCCAATTAGATTAATCTTATTTTTATTTTTCTTATGGTTCCAAAAAAACCTCCAATTCTCCTCTCCCTCTTCTTTACCTCATACTGCAGCCTCTATTTGGGGTGTATGGACAGCAAGAAGAGGTAGCCCCCTCTTGATTGCATGGTGCACACGAGAAAGAGATTTGAACAGTGATTTGAGGAGTGTTTCCGTAGCCCCTGCCATATGGATTACCACTAAAGAGGAGGACAGTTGACCACCTTCATCCTCTCTCACAGATATATATGTTTCAGGGATATACGATCTTCCTAAGTAATACATCTTTCTTATATGCGTAGTTTTAAGTTTTACGAGTTTTTGCACATCAATCTTTGTATGACGATGAAACCTTATTTTTCTATGGGAATTCTAAGATTTTTGTTTTTTGTTCTTCCGCTATGCATGTGATGTCGCCCTAGATTTCTCAACATTAACAACCTTAAACCCTTAATATTTATGTTTATATTTTAAATATCATAAATTAGACTCATTCTTTTGAGTTACAATAAGAGCATGCATTTCAATATTCGAAATATTGAGTAGATACATCTTGTTTTGAGCCACACAAATATTTATTATAATTAAATTAGATTTTTTAATCTTTAATAATGTATGAACCATCATTAAATATAATTGAATATCCATCACTTGTTAATTATTCAACATTCAACAAGTTATGTGACAAACTAGGAATAAAGAAAATATTTTAAAGATATTTTACTTTGACTTATTTTCACCTTAATTGTTCATTTTCCTTCTGCTTGAATTTTTTTTGTTATCTTCAAGTCTAACTTTCAACTTTTTGTTGAATCTCGGATTTTGATGATGAAGTCAATTGTCATTTGTTGATCTAATATATATGTTGAGAAAAGTGTGCAGGATTAACTACGATGGCAGTAAGACATGCAACAGGTGTTATGCCGGAGTCCAGATCAAGATCACGTTGGGAGTTCGAGAGTTCATCGGAAGTCCGGATGTTCATCGGAAGTCCGGATGTTCATCGGAAGTCCGGATGTTCATCGGAAGTCCGGATGTTCATCGGAAGTTCTACGGGAACCGACCGAGAAGTCTAGAAGCTTGCTATAGAAGCTCATCGAAACTCACCAAAAAGATCATCGCGAAGTCCAGGAGCTTGCCGGGAGTCCGTCGGAGCATCGCTGAGAGTTCGTTGGATGTTCGTTGGAAGTATGCCGGAAGAAGTGATTGACACACTAAAACACGAATTGCAATAATCATATCTTAATTGTCATAGTTAGAGTGTAGATTAAGTTATGATTGGGAGATAATCCCACTAACTTAATTAGGGGCCAATTGGGTCCTTAACAGACCTAAATTGGGCCGAATGGAACAGCCCATTCGACCCCTGAATTCTTGGCCGGCGATGGCACCGCTTGGGAGACTCGGTCTCCCAGGAATCCTGGGCGATGGTACCGCCCTTGTCAGATGGTAGTACCGCCGAGAGTTATTGCTACCAGCGGTGGTACCGCCCTTGTCAAGCGGCGGTACCGCCAGAGCTCGGTCTCCGAGCTTTGTCAAGCGATGGTACCTCCCAGTGTCAGATGACAAGCGGTAGTACCGCCCAGTAATGGCGGTGGTACCGTCAAGACCCCGGAAATCTGGGATTGGACACTTTTAAGCTCCATTTTTGAAGCCATTGGGGCCTATAAAAACCCTACCCTTTCTTGCATGAAAGGGAACGAAACCTAATGGCAAATCTTGAGTTCTTGAGCCTTAAAGTGTTGTAAAAGCTAGAGTTCTCCTCCTCCTTTTCTAAGTGCTGAGATCATTCAAGAGAGGAGTGAAACTTATAAGGGTTGTCTCCTAAGCCCAGCAAAAGGAGAAAAGCTATAAAAGGGTGGTTGGCCTTCGCCTATTGAAGGAAGGTCTCTAGTGGATGCCAGTGATCTTGTCAGAGGAGGAAGCCGAAAGTGGATATAGGTCACGTTCGACCGAACCACTCTAAAACTCGGTTTGCATTTACTTTGAACAACTTTCTTTTAAAGAAAATTGCCTCTCCTCCTTACCGTGCTTTAACTACGTCTACATACGCTTTGACGTAAACATCTTCTGAGATCGACTTTAATCGTGCGAAGACTTTACGAAACCGACGCTTTTCATTTGTGCAACTTACATTGCTGCAAATCACTTTAGTCTACATACGCCCACCCCCCCCCCCCCCAATGCCTAACATACTATTAGAACATCCATTATCCAAAAATTAAATATTATTTACGATATCATTAACTTGTAAATGAGTCATATACAACTTACTATTTTTTTATTTTTATTTACATTTACTTTCATCTTTTCCGGTAATCTACCTTTATGTTACCAAACTTTTTATAATAGTAACATTAAATTTTACTTTTATAGTTTTTCTGATAATAATTTGATTATTTTTGTTCATTATGCCTACGAAAGTATAATCTTCCTCTTCGTCTTCCATTTTCTCTATCATGAAATCCTCCTCTACTATTTTCTTTTTCTATTAATTTTTTTATCTCATTTTTCTAAGTAGAAGACTCCTTTTTGAAATATTTTTCTCCACTTTTTTTAAGTAACATGTTCAACCTTATTTTATGTACTTGTAAGGAACCTATTAGTTCATTAAATGAAAAAATAAATAAATCTTTTGACTCCTCCGACAACATGATCAAATTTCAAGGTTAAATTTCTTAAAACTTTTACAATAATAATAAAATGATTATTAAGATGTTAATTATAAGATTTCATTTGACAAATAATTTTAGTCACTCGAGAAAAAAAATCTAAAACCGATTCATTACTTTAATGAACAAAGATTTAAACTCACGGCCAAGGGTTTAAAGTTTTATCATAATCATCATCGATGAGATTTGAAATTCATTTTGAAGTATCAACCAAGCTTGATTTGTAATTATAACTACTATAATTCTTAAAAGATTATCTCATGTATAATTTATTAAATAAAAGAATATTTTCTTTGAGTCATATTCAATCTTTATTAAGTCCCAAAAGTTTTAAGATTTGAATAGAAATTTTATATTGAGACTCTAAAGTTTATAGAATTTATCGAGAAGATAAGAATAAAGGGTTGAGACATAGGATTGTAATTAAAAGCTATAATACCGAGTTCAGATTGAACTTTTATTTTAAAAATATTTTCAAATACACACACCTTTGCTTGATGAATTATGATCATATTTATATAATCTAATGATAATTATCTCATCATCTCATATTATCCATAATTAAATTGGGTGTAGAAACTATCCCCATAATAATAAGTTCTTGGATCACTTAGGTCAAATAATTTAGAACATGATTAGAACTATATAAAATATGATAACTATCTAAAATAACTATTTATGAATTCAGTTTCAAATTTTGGACTTTATTTATCCTACAAATAGAAAAGGATGATTTAGGACAGGAGACTACCAACACTAGAGAGTCTAAATGATACATACAAACAGAACTGTCTATAAACACTGTAATCATAGATAACCAACCTTATTGTGGAGTTGAGACTCGTCCTCTTTCTTTATCAAACTAATAATGCAACGAAAAGCAATTTTGTTGACAAAATTCACTTCTTCAGGATAATATTCATTGGAAATCAGTTTTGGTACACCTGTTTTCATCTACCCTTGTAAACCTGTTAACCAATAAAATATGAAATCTGATCTCAATGCTTCATATGAAAATTCCCATGACAAAATATCATACTGAAAAGGTCCTTCATATCCAGCTTCGAATTTTGTAGATTAATGATATTTGAAATGTACTTCAATTCCTAGCAAACATAATTAATATGATACACATTAGATAGGTCAAATAACTCAAATATTTATTCTACACTATCATATGCATTCTGATTTTTCATAAATTGAGGATACAAAATATTTATTTTGTTCTGTGTACTTCATAAGATGCCTTTTATAGTCGCACCGCCAGATGTTAATCTAAAAACATGATTCATTAAAACTTCAATTAGGATGGCATGTTGTGTTCCTAATTTAATACTTCAATTTTACAACTTGCACAAAAGAGAAGACTGATATACTTTCCTGGACAGCATATATTTAGGAACCCCTCTCTAACTCAGTAGCACATCTGGGAACTCTTCAGCTGAGCCAAAATGGGCAGGGAAAGAGTTCTGTCTCTTTGCATGCATTGAATGAAATGTCAAAATATGTCATTTGAATTCATGTCTTGTATTTGTTCTCGATATGCTCATACGATGCTCTTTGCTCCATTACTATCAACGAATCGTATAGCATGTCAAATATGACTATTATTAGTCAATTAGCTTCTTAAGACTTGGGAGGTTCAGAGGTTTAATTTACTCGGAAGAAACCACTTAGGTACTTTTAACCATAAAGGTCATTGCGCGTACACTCAATGATTGAACAAAAATAGTCGGAAAAAATAAGCAGAGCCATCGAACACCAAGCAATGTTATAGTTATCAGCGACGCTTCCAATTTGGTTTCCTCGTCACAATCAAATCTAGCAAAGGCCTTTGGCGACCATAACGTCCACATCGTGGAATGCTTCGTGAAGACGCAACCTTGGAACCAAAAATCAGAGATGCTTTAGATAATGCAGTGAAGAAAAGATACAAAGAATGGTTTCTATTCCTGCAGCCAGTCTTCCGAAATATCTGCATTTAGCTGAATGAATAGTGCACTGCAGAGGTAAAGTGATGATCATTGTCTACCATAGGAAAGGCAGTATTGCATATTGTTGGGAAGAAACCTGCGGAATAATCTTTTCCCTCTTTGTGTATCAAAATGGGTTCCTCATCAAAATACCAACTTGATATCAAAATGCTAATATCAATCAGCACAGCACACAGTGAGACTAAATCTTTTTAACGTGGAAAACCCAATGTGGGAAAAACCACGGGATCGTAGTCCACCTCAAACTTCCACTATCAATAATAATGATAACAAGTTTACAGTAAATCTTCTCTAGAATAACTAGAGGATCAGAATAACATCAAGATCATAGATCTTGGCTCAAGAATAGCATATCTTCATCACATAGGATGGATCTCCTCAAAAGAGAATTTTAGGTCTCACGAAGTGGATATCGTAGGAAAGTATCTTAGAGAGGGTAAACTACAGATCAACACCGTTAGGATTATAGAGTTTGCTGCAAGGATTCTCCACATAAAATTTGGGCCGAAACTGACAACGTTTGGCCACCGATCGTCAAGCAAAAAAACTCAGAAATCTCACTTTCTCTCTCTCTATTTCTCTCTCCTCTTTTTTCTCAGCACGCCGCCGGACGCTGCAATCTTGCGCGCACACACACACTGCACGCTGCCCAATTTTGCCCTTTCTCTCTTAATTACTGATTTGGGCTCAATAGACCTAATTGTCTAAACCCACATATGGGCTGGACCCAACAATTCTCCCCCTCTAGCTCATATGATGGGCTGTACCAAGCCCGCTCTTCGCCTACATGCTTCAAGCTTCTCCTTAGGCAAAGACTTTGTCAACATATCTGAACCATTATCATTGGTATGCACCTTTTCCAGCTGTAATTCTTTCATCTCAAGCACCCTTTTCCAGCTGTAATTCTTTCATCTCAAGCACATCACGAATCCAGTGATATCTCACATCAATATGCTTGGATCTAGAATGGTATGTTGAATTCTTAGAGAGGTGAATAGCGCTCTGACTATCACAGTAAACAGTATATCCTTCCTGTTTCAAGCCCAATTCCTGTAGAAACTTTTTCATCCATAAAGCTTCCTTGCAGGCTTCAGTAACTGCTATGTATTCTGCTTCTGTGGTTGATAGAGCAACACACTTCTGTAACTTAGACTGCCAAGAGGCTGCTCCTCCTGCAAATGTCATCAAGAATCCCGAAGTGGACTTCCTAGAATCAGTATCACCTGCCATGTCTGCATCTGTGTACCCTTCTAACACAGGTTCATCATCACCAAAACATAAACACAACCTGGAAGTACCTCTTAGATATCTTAATATCCATTTCACTGCTGCCCAATGTTCCTTTCCAGGATTTGAGAGAAATCGGCTAACAACTCCAATTGCATGAGCTATATCTGGCATAGTACAAACCATAGCATACATCAAACTGCCTACTGCAGATGAGTAAGGCACTCTGGATATTTCTTCTTTTTCTTTCTCACTTGTAGGATATTGTTTTGAACTCAGCTTGAAATGACCTACAAGTGGAGAACAAACTGCTTTGGCTTTACTCATGTTGAATCTTTCAAGAACCTTTTCAATGTAAGTCTCCTGAGATAGCCAAATCTTCCTTTTCTTCCTATCACGAAGAATCTTCATGCCAAGTATTTGTCTCACCGATCCTAAGTCTTTCATGGCAAAAGACTTACTTAGCTCTCTTTTAAGCTTTTCAATTTTTCTAACATCATGGCCAACAATCAACATATCATCAACATATAGCAGTAAAATAATAAAATCATCATCTGAAAATTTCTTCATAAACACACAATGATCAGATGTGGTTCTATCATACCCTTGGCTCATCATAAAGGAATCAAACTTCTTATACCACTGTCTAGGTGCCTGTTTGAGTCCATATAAGCTTTTCCTAAGCTTACATACCAGATTTTCTTTTCCCTTGACTTTGAAACCTTCTGGTTGCTCCATGTAAATTTCTTCTTCTAAATCACCATGAAGAAATGCTGTTTTCACATCAAGTTGTTCAACTTCTAAATTTAAGCGGGCAGCCAAACCAAGAACAACTCGGATAGAGGACATTTTCACAACCGGAGAAAATATTTCTTCAAAGTCAATACCTTTCTTTTGACTGAATCCTTTCACAACTAGTCGTGCCTTGTATCTTTGTTGTGAGCTATTATTTTCAGTCTTCAATTTATAAACCCACTTATTCTTGAGAGCTTTCTTCTCTTTCGACAACTTTACCAAGTCATAGGTGTGGTTCTCAAGTAAGGATCTCATCTCTTCTTGCATGGCTTTAACCCACTCACTCTTATTCTCATGTAGAATAGCTTCTTGGTAAGTTTCTGGCTCTCCCCCATCAGTAAGCATAACATACTCATGTGAAGGATATCTGGTAGAGGGTTGTCGCTCTCTAGTGGATCTTCTTAATGGAATCTCAACTCGTGGTGGAGGTGCCTGTTCAGTTGGTTCAGCATCATCAACTGTAGGTGTATCATCACTAGTATTCTCACCACAATCTTCTTGTTCATCTCCCCCATGATCATCATAAACTACAGGTGAAGGAACTGGACCCAAACTCCAAGGAATATAAACAGAGGTTTCTGGCTTCTCAACATTATCACCATCATCAAACAATTGGTCTTCAAGAAACACAACATCTCTGCTTCTAATAATCTTCTTGTTCACGGGATCCCATAATCTGTACCCAAACTCTTCATGACCATATCCCAAGAAGATACATGCTTTTGCCTTATTATCAAGCTTGGACCTCTCATCTTTGGGAATATGAACAAATGCTTTACACCCAAAGACTCTCAAATGATTATAAGATATATCTTTTCCTCTCCATACTCTCTCTGGAACATCACCTTGCAGAGGAACTGATGGAGAAAGATTTATCAGGTCAACTGTAGTTCTCATAGCCTCCCCCTAAAATGACTTTGGTAACTTGGCGTGGGAAAGCATACACCTAATCCTTTCTTCAATGGTTCTGTTCATCCTTTCTGCCACACCGTTCTGCTGAGGAGTTTTAGGAACTATTTTCTCAAGCCTGATACCATGGAACCTGCAATAATTCTCAAAAGGAACCCTGTACTCGCCACCATTATCTGATCGAACACACTTGAGTTTTCTGCCAGTTTCTCTTTCAACACTGACATGAAACTCCTTGAAAGCATCGAGTACCTGGTCTTTAGATTTCAAAACAAAAGCCCACACTTTTCTAGAATGGTCATCAATAAAAGTAACAAAATAAAGAGCACCTCCAAGAGTTCTAGTTTGCATAGTACAAACATCAGTATGAACTAAATCAATAACATCAGATCTTCTAGATGATGGATATGTCTGAAATGCAACTCTATGTGTTTTTCCAGCTAAGCAATGATCACAAGATTTAAGAGATGTACCTTGCAACTCTGGTAAGAACTGCTTTCTAGCAAGAGTTTGAAGTCCCTTCTCGCTGATATGTCCAAGCCTCTTATGCCAAAGATCTATACTTTCACCTTTTCGAATTGCATTAATCTCTCCTTTGTGTAGCTTAGCTTCCATGACATAAAAAGAGTTAATCTTCTTTCCTTTTGCCACAATTAGAGAACCTTTAGTGAGTTTCCATTTACTTTCACCAAAATAATGTGCAAAGCTTTCATCATCAAGTCTACCTGTAGATATCAAGTTAAGACGAATATCTAGAACATGCCTTACATCTTTGAGTATTAATTTGCTCCCAATACTAGTCTCCAAGCAAATATCTCCAATACCCACAATCTTAGATGTACCATTGTTTCCCATTCTGACATTACCAAAATCACCAGCAGTGTAAGATCTAAAGAAATCACCATGAGAAGTGACATGAAATGAAGCACCAGAGTTAATTACCCAATTACTGTCCTGAGCTACAAGGCTAACACAACCTTCATCACAGACAATAGTGATATTACCTTCAGCAGCAACTGTATTGGTCTCTTTTTCATTTTTCTTCATTTCATTCTGTTCTCGCTTCCAAAACCTACACTCTTTCTTCATGTGACCTGGCCTATTACAATGAAAACATTTGATATCTCTTCTAGACTTGGATCTTCCTCTATAACCATATGGATTTCTGCTATGACTTCTTCCACGTCTTTCTTGTTTTTCAATAACAAATGCACCAGAAGAAGATTCACCCTGTTCTTTCCTTCTTGCATCTTCATTTAGCAAACTGTCTTTAACCATATCTATGGTTAGAGTCCCCTCTAGCGTGGAGTTACAAATAGTCACCACATACGTTTCCCAACTTTCTGGTAAAGAGTTGAGAAGTAATAATCCCTGCATCTCATCATCTATATTCATTTTCATAGCAACCAACTTGTTTGCAAGACTCTGAAATAGGCTTATGTGCTCAACAATGTTACCACCATCTTTATACTTCAAATTTACAAGCCTTCTGAGGAGAGAAATTCTATTTCCCATTGTCTTTTTCGTAAAGAGATTTTCTAACCTTTGCCAAACAACATCAGCTCTGATTTCATCTGAAATATGCTCATGCAAGTTTATATCCATCCATCTTCTAATATAGGCAATAGCTTTTCTATTTTGAACTTCCTATTCTTCATCGTCCATAATAGAAAGTTTATCTTTAACCTTGATAGGCTTATACAAATCTTTGCAATAGAGCAAATCTTCCATCAGACGCCTCCAAGTTGAATAATTTGATGAGTTCAATTTAATCATACCATCTGACTCCATTTCAATCACACAAGAAAACTAGCACCAAACAACCTGACGCTCTGATACCACTTGTTGGGAAGAAACCTGTTAATGCGGAATAATCTTTTCCCTCTTTGTGTATCAAAATGGGTTCCTCATCAAAATACCAACTTGATATCAAAATACTAATATCAATCAGCACAGCATAAACAATAGAGCAATAAATCAATCACACAGTGAGACCAAATCTTTTTAACGTGGAAAACCCAATGTGGGAAAAACCACGGGACCGTAATCCACCTTAAACTTCCACTATCAATAATAATAATAACAGGTTTACAGTAGGTCTTCTCTAGAATAACTAGAGGATCAGAATAACATCAAGATAATAGATCTTGGCTCAAGAATAGTATATCTTCATCGGATGGATCTCCTCAAAAGAGAATTTTAGGTCTCACGAAGTGGATATCGTAGGAAAGTACCTTAGAGAGGGTAAACTACAGATCAACACCGTTAGGATTGTAGAGTTTGCTGCAAGGATTCTCCACATAAAATTTGGGCCGAAACTGACAACGTTTGGCCACCGATCGTCAAGCAGAAAAACTCAAAAACCTTACTTTCTCTTTCTCTATTTTTCTCTCCTTTTTTTCTCAGCACGCCGTCGGACGTTGCAATCTTGCGCGCGCACACACACTGCAAGCTGCCCAATTTTACTCTTTCTGTCTTAATTACTGATTTAGGCTTAATAGATCCAATTGTCCAAACCTATGGGCTGGACCCAACACATATATTATATTTTTCATTGACTACTATTCAGTTACACGAAAAGAAGGTCTACCGTCGATGGTGACGGGCAATGGTGAAGGAGACAGAAACACTATGATAAATACATTGTGGTCGTTTCATTATTGATATTTGACGTCTGCAATGAGGTTTGCGGGATTACTTCATCCAAGTCGGAATGATGTCGACTCTGCCACCCAGTCCACTGTTTCAGGTTGTGGTTTCTCTATAGTTGTTTCAGGTTGTCCATGAAGCTTCCTGCATCACTTCTTCCATGTCGGAATACGTCAGTTCTGGATCACTGCATCACTTATACCCTGATCCTCTCTGCCTCAGAAAACACTCCCTCCCACCCACCCACCCACCCACCATCATCTTGCTCTTTAAGGGAAGGTCTCCAAGATCCTAAAGCAAGAATCAGGAAGCCCATCTAATGCCTAAGAGGTTTATGAGCAGCTAAGGACATGGACTTGCTCCTGGAAGAAAGCCATGGTATGTCTGCCAGCGTCTCACTCACTGTCTTAATTAATGTGCGCGGGGTTCTCGGGTTATTCTTAGAACCTGTATTGTTACTCTATGGAATCTCTGCTGCTTGTCACCTTTGCTTTTTGCTTGTGCTCTCTGCTCTTTGGCTCCACCGGTGCTGTGATTCTGGCAAAGACTCCCACAGGGGAGTTCCGAAAAGCATATTCTTGTATTACAGATTAGTCCTTTTCACCTCCTTGAGCTTGGGTTTGTTTCATCTCCCAACGTGCATTTTGAGCTACTTCTGGTATCAGCATGATGACCGACTTCTCGCTATCGAAGTTGGTTTGGCTATCAGAACAGCTGCAAGGTTTGCCATGACTGCTTATTTGCTTCTTGAATTCAGCAGTTCAAGTGAGGATAGGTTTCCAACATTCCTTAGGGTTTGGTGGGGTCTTTTCTTGCTGTTATCCTGTTCTGGCCTTGTTGTGGACATTCTTTACTTCAAGAAGCATAACTTTGAGAAGACCCATCAGTTGGTGTTTGACTTCTGTTCAATTCTAGCTGGATTGACCTTTAACTATGCCGGATTCTTTGGTAAGAGGATTCCGGAAGAGAAAACTAATCATGAGGAACCTCTCTTGAATGGTCGTAATATCAATGGATCTTCCACTGTGAGTGGGGCTGGCTATGCTGCCATCTCCCAATTCGAAAATGCTGGCATACTGAGTACCCTTTCCTTCTCCTGGGTCAGTCCTTTGCTTTCTGTTGGTCACAGAAAGACTTTAGACCTCAAAGATATTCCACAATTAGCTAGTGATGATAATGTTCATACTGTCTTCCCAATATTCAAAAGTAATCTTGAATCTTATACTAGTGCTAGTTCCAATAGTATAATTACCTCATTTATGTTGGCTAAGGCATTAATCTTCTCTGTCTGGGGACACCTTTTGTTGGCAACTTCTAGTGCACTCTTGTCCACTGTGGCTTCATTTGTTGGCCCCTATCTCATTGGTTACTTTGTTCAATACCTCAGTGGCGATCGGCAATTTGAAAATCAAGGGTACCTTCTGGTTCTGGCGTTCATTCTGTCAAATCTTGTTGAGGGTTTTTGCAATAGGTTTGAGAGTTTCATATTACAACAGGTTCATATCAGACTCAGGGCCTCCCTTGTTTCTGTGATCTACCAAAAGGGTCTTACTCTATCTAGTCGCTCAAGACAATGTCGAACCAGTGGAGAAATCATAAATTACATTAATATTGATGCTCCAAGGGTTAGTTCTTTCAGTTACCACATGCTTCATCTATCATCTGTCCCAGTAAATGTTATTCTGGCCTTGTTAATCTTATATCCTCAAACGGGGCTTGCTTCACTAATCGGCTTAGCGGCCACCTTTATTGTAATGTTGATTAATGTTCCCATAGCCAAGCTAGAACAGAATTACACAGAAAAGATTATGGAGTCTAAAGATCGTAGAATGAAGGCTACAACAGAGATCTTGAGGAATATGAGAATTCTCAAGCTTCAAGCTTGGGAAATGAAGTTCTTATCCAAAATAATGGAATTGAGGAAAAATGAGATAAGTTGGTTGTGGAAGATTGCTTATGTATCAGCTGCTGCAATTTTTCTCGTCTCCTGTTCATCAATTTTTGTAGCAGTAGTTGCCTTTGGAGCTTGCATACTTTTGAGGATACCATTGGGAACAGGAAAGGTTCTAACAGCACTTGCAACTTTTAGGACTTTGCAAAATCCCATTTTTGCTATTCCAAAGACAATCTCAATGTTAGTTCAGACCAAAGTTTCTCTTGATAGAATATCATCATTTCTCTGCCTTGAGGATTTGCAACCAAATGTTGTAGAGAAGCTCCCTCGATGTAGCTCAGAGGTAGCTATTGAAGTTAGCAATGGTAATTTCATGTGGGATCCCTCCTCTAAAACTCCTACTCTGAAAGATCTAAATTTCCAAGTTTTGAAAGGAACGAGGGTTGCTGTTTGTGGAACTGTTGGTTCTGGTAAATCAAGCTTGCTGTCATGCATTCTTGGTGAAGTCACAAGAATTTCTGGAACTGTCAAGTTATGTGGTACAACAGCTTATGTCTCTCAGTCACCCTGGATTCAAAGTGGTAGCATTCGAGACAATATAATTTTTGGAAAGGAAATGGACATAGACAAATATGACAGAGTCCTAGAAGCTTGTTCTTTGAAGAAGGATTTGGAGATCATGCCTAATGGTGACCAGACAGTTATAGGAGAAAGAGGCATAAATCTTAGCGGAGGACAAAAGCAACACGTACAAATTGCCCGTGCAATATACCATGATGCTGACATTTATATGTTTGATGATCCATTCAGTGCTGTTGATGCCCACACAGGATCTCATCTCTTTAAGGTAATAGCTTAAACTGGAGCTATCTTTCCATATGGTTGTAGTATCAAGTGTTTTTGTTGAATATTTACAAAATATGAAGAATTTCATATATGTACACCTCGATGGTTGTTAATATATTAACGAAACTTTCTTTTGTTAATATCATGATGCTTTGTAAGAAGATATTTGATCTTTAAAAATAATAGCAACATCATTACTACAGGAATGTTTGCTTGGATTTTTATCTTCAAAGACAATGGTCTATGTCACACACCAGGTGGAGTTTTTACCTTCAGCTGACCTTATCCTGGTGAGTAATGTTGCCATTTCATCTTTATCTCGCATATGTATTCCAGACAGAATAATTCTCTTGTCCAGGTCATAAGAGATGGAAGGATTGTACAAGCAGGCAAGTACAATGAGATAATTAACTCAGGAACAGAGTTCATGGAACTGGTTGGTTCTCATATAGATGCTTTGGCTGCACATAACATGATAAAACATACTTCTAACACTTCAAGTGACACTATTCAAGGTGGTCCTTCTGCCTCAAAGTCTAGTGTACCAGTTCCTCAACAAGCAGAATCGAAGGATCCAGAGAATGGTCCATCAGATGAAGTTAGGCCGAGGGGTCAGCTTGTTCAAGAAGAAGAGAGGGAGAAAGGCAAAGTGGGGTTTCTGATATATTGGAGGTATATTACAATGACATATAAAGGGGCACTTGTTCTGTTAATATTATTTTGTCAAATTCTTTTTCAAGTCCTTCAGATATGTAGCAATTATTGGATGGCTTTGGAGTCTCCTCTGTCAGATGACTTGGAACCTCCTGTAAGTGGCTCAATGCTTATATCTGTATATGTAGCATTGGCTGTTGGGAGCTCTGCTTGTATCCTAATAAGAACCCTCCTTCTTATAATTGCTGGATACAAGACTGCAACAATGCTATTTAATAAGATGCATGCATGCATTTTTCGTGCACCCATGTCATTCTTTGATTCCACCCCCACTGGGCGTATTTTTAATAGAGTAAGTATTAGTTTTCTTTTAATCATTGAGAATATTCTTTTGATGCTTTTGTCTCTGAAATATGTTTAATGGGGCAGGCTTCAACTGATCAACGTGGAGTAGATACATACATTCCATTCCAAATTGGATCATTTGCATTCTCAATTATAAATCTTCTGGGGATTATTTTAGTCATGTCACAAGTCGCATGGCCAGTTTTGATCATCTTTATTCCTGTTGTTGCGACTTGTATTTGGTATCAGGTATCTATTTTACAAGTTTTTAATGCTACTTCAAGTGCAGAACTGAGTAATGTTAGAAAAACTTATATCATCAGCACTAGATTTTGTATTCATTGACTTCTAAAAATGAAAATTATGAAGCAAACAGTTTCATTTCTAAAAAATCCTGCATAAGGATGAATTTAGATATTATTTTTCTGATTGTCTTAGGAAAGCAAATGCTCTTCTATTAACATAGTGAATTATGCGAGCAAGACATTCTTTAAAACTTGGAAGTACTGCAGCCTGAGTCATCTGTTGTTGTAGCAAGTGATCATGTCAACCATGGTCCAGACATACTTCTCCAATATTGAGATCGGGCAACTTTTAAAATCTGACTATCTTTATGAAGATGTTACAATCCCATTTTTGTAAACATTATTTTTTTTTCTCACCAATTTTAGATAAATCCTAGCTAAATCAGCTAAATGCATATTACATTTTCCATAATTTTGTTATTTTCTATCATTTTTACATGTTTCTAATATAATGCTTAAATTACTCAAAAAGCCGTTGGATCAACAAAGTGAATACTGTCAATTTTTTCTTCTGAAACTATGTTCCTAATTTAAGCTATTAGTTTGATCTGCCATTCCAGTTTCTGAAGTATCAACAGGCAAGACAACAAGGAGACATTAAATGCAGAATAAGGAGGGGTAATTATTTTAAAAACATGTCATTATATAATGGCAGAATTTGGATTGTGCTTTCTCCTTTGATCACATTGCCCCATAATTCTGTAGTGTTTTGTAATATATAACGGTCTTTTTTGAAGGTGAGACTGATAAACTGAACAGCATAATTGACTGTTTCATCATTAGTATATGTACACCTTCTATGAATTTGTCATCTTGCATGACTATAATTATGCCATTACTCTACATTCATACATTTCCTATTTCCATGATCTATAAATTCTAAAATTCACTTATAATCCTGGTCCCTCAGCAATTCTACATATCTACTGCATGAGAACTATCAAGGTTGATTGGGGTTTGCAGAGCTCGTGTAATCCAACATTTTGCAGAATCAATGTCAGGATCAATTTCAGTTAGAGGCTTTGGTCAGGAAAAAGAGTTCGTTAACACTAACTATAATCTGATAAATGATCTCTCTCGACTTCAATTCCATAGTACAGGTGCTATGCAATGGCTTTGTTTTCGTCTCGATATGTTGTCATCCCTTACATTTGCCTTCTCTCTGATATTTCTGATCAGCATGCCAGAAGGTGTAATCGATCCTGGTACTTTCTTTATATAGTTCCATTATTTGTGGTTCCTGGAATTTCCTGTAAATACGGAAGTCATGTTAACCATTGCTTTTCTGTTTCTTTGTCTTCTTCCCTAGGTATTGCTGGCCTTGCAGTGACATATGGACTTCGTCTGAATATGATACAAACATGGATCATCTGGAATCTGTGCAGTCTTGAAAATGGAATTATTTCTGTGGAGAGAATACTACAGTATACAAACATTCCTAGTGAACCACCTCTTGTCATAGATGAAAACAGACCTGATCATCTCTGGCCATCAAAGGGGAAAATAGACCTTCTTAACTTACATCCTTCCTTTGACATTGAGGCTCCCTTGTTCTTTTTCCATCTTATGGTGCATCTGTTAAGTGTTAGTTTTCACTATTTATAACTTTCCAAGATGATAAATGTGAGTATATCACTAAATTAAGGTTTAACTATATGAAGCCTCTTGGATGTGTGTTACCCAAAGTTACTGCTTGCGAACAACTCAACTCCTTCAGCATGAAAGTGCTACTTCAGGCTCCTCATTGTTTTCGCAATGAATGTTTCTCTATTGACATCATAAAAGTTGCTGCAAGTCCTATCATATTTTTCTTTTTAATACTAATTAACTTGGAACAGGTTCGTTCTGGCCTCAACATGCCTTTTATTTTAAGGGGTCTCACTTGCACTCTTCCTGGAGGTAAAAAGATTGGAATTGTTGGAAGAACTGGAAGTGGCAAGTCCACCCTTGTACAGACAATATTTCGTATTATTGATCCTACTGTTGGTCATATATTCATCGATGGCATTGACATTTCAACAATTGGGCTACATGACCTGAGATCCAGATTAAGCATTATCCCGCAAGATCCAATTATGTTCGAGGGAACTGTGCGTAACAACCTAGATCCACTTGAAGAATATACAGATGAGCAGATATGGGAGGTGCTTCAGTTTACTTATATATTATTTAACATGTATTAATTTATCATATCCTTTTAGTGTTGTTTGCAAGTTTATTTGAAACCATAATGTGTCTTTTCTATTTCAATGTTTTTCTCTTTTAGGCACTGGATTGCTGTCAACTTGGAGAAGAGATTAGAAATAAGGAATTGAAGCTCGACTCTGAAGGTATCAGATTTTAAATTGTGGTGATATTTATAGTCTTAATATAAAATTTCCTCCCAGTTAGTTTTAACTTAGAAATATGCTGATAAAATGAAAGATTCTTTGCCACTGTGTTTTTCTATGATCAATTGATTTATTATTTATACTGACCAATTTGAGTTGCAGTAACTGAAAATGGTGAGAATTGGAGTGTAGGCCAGCGCCAGCTTGTCTGTTTAGGCAGGGTAATCTTGAGAAAAAGCAAGATACTTGTTCTGGATGAAGCAACTGCCTCAGTAGATACTACTACTGATATCATAATTCAGAAAACCCTAAGACAGCAGTTCTCGGAATCAACAGTTATAACGGTAGCTCATCGGATAACTTCTGTAATTGACAGTGATATTGTCATATTACTTGATAATGGTTAGTGCCTTCATAATTTTGTAAGGCTTTTCTCTCATTTTGCTCACTCGTCAGTTACCCTTTCTGATCTGAACTTTGTGTTGAGCAGGAGTAATTGTTGAAATTGACAGTCCAACAACATTGTTAGAGACCAAGTCATCCTTGTTTGCCAAGCTTGTCTCTGAATACACTACAAGGTCTAATTTAGATTTCTATTAATTTTTTTTCATCAAGATGGGCAACTTATTGATATTGAATTCCATGAAGGTTGATATTGTATTCTGCTTTGTGCATACATGCTGTATCTGAAACTGGTGATTTACGCATTTGCTTTTCCGTAGTATCAGGTCATATACATACTATCTTAAAGGAATTTAATTGCGCTAATGCCCTTGTCATCATAGTCTGTCCATTGGTGTTTTGCTAACTCTAGTTAAACATGGATTGCTCACAGCCCAGTTTCTGCAGTCTTTTTACCACTTTGTTGATGTAACCATCCTATACCTGATCTAAAGTTATTTTTCGTATCAATTTACACTATCACATCTGATACTGTTAGAGTGCCTGCTAAGTGTAAGGGCTTTGGTGCAAAGAAATTCATTTCTTATGGTATGCACAAATTCATGTTTGGGAGGAATGTAAATATAATTAATAAATATCAGAAGGAATGTATTTGAAAAGCTTTGTTTTATATGGTAGTGACTGTGTATGGTTTTATACAATCGTAGCAAATTCAGTGATTAGTAATTTCTCTTGGTGCTGATAACTTGCAGATTCTATGATGCATCTCGACAATGAAACCAGCTTCCTTCTGGAGGAAAATTGAGGTACTTCTCTTACTCCACTTGGTTTTCGAATCAGAGCTGAAAAAAGCATACTTAAGATATGTACAGTCCAGTCATCTTATGATAATGTTATTATTCAATGATTTGTACATTCAAATGTACAAAATAAATAACCAGAAAATGATATGCAAATGGTTTAATTTTCCAGTGCATATTGTGCATAGGTCAGTGGCACATGTTATTTGCTGTGCAACCAACACAGGCTCATCTGAACTATAATGAATCAATGCTTGCATATTTTTGTTAAAACATGACTTACAATCTATCTTAACCATCCTTAGACTTCTGTTTGATATCACTAAAGAAATCCTTCAATGTATGCAACTCGGTTGATGCCACATGTTACTCTGCTACAAGGTACTGAATATACCTAACAGGTCCAACTGCTTATTGGTTTACACCTCTGATTGTTCTTCTGCAGGTAAAGAAAATGCTTCCGTGAGTTTTATATAAGCAGTAGTCAAAGCAGGTATAATCTTATGCAGTAGTCAATCTTCTCTATATAGTTGTTTTGGCACACATATCTTGACATGGTTATGCATTTCTTGGCTGCCTTCTCAGGTTCCCAATTTCAAGTCCCAGATTAAAACAAGTAACTCTGTGATGCTGTTTGTGATCTTTCCTATATTGAACTACTGCTTCAATATACTTCTTGGAACAAGAACAATGCTCTAGCTAAGTTATAGGATGTTGCATCCATCTCATCTTATGTAATGTGCGTGTGTGTGTATATATATATATATATATATATAGTTTGATTGAGACTTCTGGTTCTTTTGGTCGGACCTTCTCCTTTGCTCAAGACATGAAGAAAATCGATGACAATCGCATGTTGAGATGACGGTACGTACTTGACGTAAACTACTGTCTCAAATTCCCAATGAGCTATCGTGGTTTCTGCCATGCTAAGTTTAATGGATTACGTTTCCTGCATCTTACTACGTTTTGAGCAGATTCATTTACATGTTCTTCTGCATGAATGCAACAGAACATTCATTTTCCATCTCTGCGTGGACTGCTCCTTTCATCCAAGAGGAAGACCTCCTCTTCCTCCCTCTTGAGTGTCAGAGAGATCATGAGACGTTAAGGACATGGAGTTGCTCCTAGTTGCAAGGCATGGCTTCTCTGCTTCATGTCACCTCTGTCTCTTGCTTCTCCTATCTATTTTATGGCTCTATCACCGTTGTGAACCTCGCCAAAACTCTAATAGGAGAGCAACGAACGACAAACTCTTGCACTACGGATCGGCCCTCTTCACTTCCCTGGGTTTGGGCTTGCTTCATCTCTTGTGTGCCCTGGGAATGGCGACGGGCTTCTCCATTGAAGTGGGTTTGGCAGTCGCAATAGTTTGCATGGTTTGCCATAGTTGCTTGCAATTCAGTAGCTCGAGCGAGGATAGCTTTCCCACCTTCCTCAAGATTCGGTGGGTTCTCTTCCTACTTTCTTCTTGTATTTGCCTTTCTATAGATTGGTTTTTTAATTATGCTGGATTCATCGGGAAACGAATTTGCGGAGGAAATCATGCACTTAAGGAGGCACGTGTCATCACTTACGTGATTGAATTGTAGGACACTTATAACTAGTAATTAGAAATTATGCTCACACTTAGCTTAGCAATATATTCAAGTTTGTTGATGACCCTTAAGGAGGCACTAGTGCCAACTACCATCCTGCTATATAGGATCTCAACACTAGTCTAGCGTTTACCAAAATTATTTTCATTTCAATTTACCTATGCCTATAGATGTCATAATATGTCCGCCACCACTACACGAAAGATTTTTTTTATGAAAAGTGGCTTCAATTTGTTCTTCGTAGTTTTGCTCAATACTCCCTCATGGCATTTGAGCAAACCTACATTAGAATAGGATGTGTCATGCAAAGTCACTATAAACGTTGCATAGCATAGTTTGCAAATACATGAAGCTAATAAAGTAATCTGAAGTAGGAAGTCTGTTCCAACACATCTTCTAAAGGAATATTTTGATCTTTATGTAAACATTAATTTTCCATATCACCTTCTAGCCAGGCCATTTATCCTGTATGGGTTGAATACTCTCTCTCAATAGGTGATTAGCATAATACAATTTATAGTACAATTATTTGGAGTTGAGGCCCAAACTCATTTGTTATCATCGAAGTTCTTAATCAAGTACATTCTTAAAATCCTATTCATAAGTTCAGGATGAAATGCAACATTCAATATTCCACGGCACCAATCATTTCTAGTTATCAAATTTGCAATAGAAGAGAAAGAATAGACCAACTCCATATTAACAGAAGTTGGCCAGTGGCTCAAGGTGTAACTTGCATATGTTGCTCCAATTCCATGGGCACCCCTGGGCTTAGAGGAGGCTTGAGGAAACAAGAATCCATACTTTGCCTTTGGCATTTTCACCCAAAGACACTCCTCACTATTGAGAAGTGGAATAAGATAGCTTAGTACATCACATACTTCTAGCCAATCTTAAATCTCTAATCTTTAAACTTCCTTCTACTTTAGGAAAAGTAACGGTTTATCATCCACTTAGATTGATCTTATTTTTATTTTTCTTATGGTTCCAAAAAAACATCTGATTCTCCTCTCCATCTTCTCATACTCGTACTGCAGCCCATATTTGGGGCGTATGGACAATAAGAAGGGTTAGCCCCCTCTTGATTGCATGGTGTACGCGAGGAAGAGATTTTTAGAAACGAGTCGGCACTAAGAGGGGGGGGGCTGGGGGTGAATTAGTGTAGCGGTAAAACTATCAATTTCGAAAAATATTCGTTCGATTAAACCTATTTCGGAAATATGCTTGACTTGAAAGCGTGTTCGTAAACGTATTGAAAGCAGTAAGTAAGTAAAGTAGTTTGCAAGTAAAGTAGTTTGCAGTTAAACTAAATTACTCAAAAGAAATGCAAACTATTTTTTATAGTGGTTCGATCGTCGTGACCTACGTCCACTCCACCGATTCCTCTTCCGTCGAAACCATCGACATCCACTAATGATTTTCTTTCAATGGGCGAAAACCAAGTACCCTTTTACACTCATCTTCTCCTTTTCATAGGTTTAGGAGACAACATTTTACAACCCTCTTTCACAAGGTATCCCTCTCACACCTCCCTTAGAATTCTCTCTAAGCTTTAGTAGGAGGGAACTCAACTTTCTAATAGAATTTATAACTTTAGAATCACAAAGTTTTACTCAATCTTTCTTGCTACTCCATGCAGAAATAGCTAGGGTATTTATAGACCCTAAATGGCTTCAAAACTTGGAGTCAAAATTTAAATCCTCGATATTTCGAGGTACGGGCGGTACCACAGCCTGCATTTGGCGGTACCCCTGTCTGACATAGTCTCGGAGACTATTCCACGATGGTGCCACTTATTGGGTCATTGTTTGGGCCTTTCACTTGGCTTAACATAGCTCAAACTTGGGCCTAATTGACCCCTAATTGAGTTGGCCTAATTTCAACCCAATTATATGCTAATTATGAATTTTAAGATATAACTAAGCTAATTAGGTATGGTAAGTCTTGGTTTCTTCCAACGAGCTTCTAGCGATCTTCCGGTGAACTTCCAACTATCTCTCAGCAATGTTCCAGTGGACTCCCGGTAAGCTCCTAGACTTCATGACGATCTTCTTGACGAGTTCCGACGAGCTTCTTTAGCAAGCTTTTGGACTTCTCGATCAATTTAGATAGAACTTCTAATGAACGTCCGAACTTCTGACGAACTCTCGAACTCCCAACGAAATCTCGTTCTTGACTCTAGGACTTTATTTTGCTTTATGACTTGATCTCTATCGTAGTTAATCCTATTGGAAAATCTTGGGGGCGACATCATATGCGCAGCGGAAGAATAAGAAAAACAAAATCCCCGATTCCCAAAGAGATGTTCGTCGTCGTGCGAAGATTGGTACGCAAAATCCGCGAGACTTAAAACTGCGTATAGAGTAGATTGTGTTACCTAGGGAGATCGTATATCCCTATTGTTAGGATCGAGAGCACTAAGAGGGGGGGGGGGGGGGGTGAATTAGTGCAGCGGAAATCTTTCAACGATTAAAAACGAAAGCTGCGTTCGTTTGATAAAAACTATTTTGATACAAAAGCCGATTCTAAGAATACTTATGATTAACTGCAGTTTATGTCTAAACACAGTTTGCGTCTAAGCGCAGTTTACGCAGTTTGCGTCTAAATGCAGTTTGCGTCTAAATGCAGATTGCGTCTAAGCGCAGTTTGCGTCTAAGCGCAGTTTGCGTCTAAGATCAGATTGCGTCTAAGCGCAGTGCAGTTTGCATCTAAACGCAGTTTTACGTCTAAATGTAGTTTTACGTCTAAACGCAGTTTTACGTCTAAATGTAGTTTTACGTCTAAACGCAGTTTGCGTCTAAACGCAGTTTTACGTCTAAATGTAGTTTTACGTTTAAAAGTAGTTTACGTCTAAAACACAGTTTTACAGGGATCTGAACTTAGAAACTTCGTTCGTAAAAGCGCAGAAGACAGTTTTGTAGAATCAAAACGTAAACGTAAACTGTAATGTATGAAAACACCGATTTACGTCTGAATGCAGATTCGGAAAGATCAGCACTTAGAAACTTGTTCGTAAAGGTGCAGAGAGCAGTAGCTATGTAGGAGGTTTGCAGTAATGATAAAGTGCTCAAAATAAACGCAAACCAGAGATTTAGAGTGGTTCAGTCAGTCTTGACCTACTCCACTTTTGGCTTCCTCCACCGACGAGGTCACCGACGTCAACTAGAGGCATTCCTTCAATAGGCGAAGGCCAACTGCCCTTTTACAGATTCACTCCTTTTGATGGGCTCAGGAGACAACCCTTACACAGGACCTTTCTCTCCTCTTTTTACAACTCAAGACTTGAAGAACAGAAAGAGGAGAACTTTAAGACTTTTCACAAATTTGAGCTCTTAGAATCACAGAAAAGATCAAGAATTCGGTGTAGGTCTATATCTTTTCAGTGTTGAATGGGTGGGGTATTTATAGGCCCCAACCCAATTCAAATTTGGAGCTCAAAACGATCAAATCCCGGAATTCCGGGATCAGGCGGTTGCACCTCCTAACTGGAGAGGTTGCACCGCCTGGCAGAGCTCGAAGACTGAGCCCAGGCGGTGCCACCTCTTGACTGAGGTGGTTGCACCTCTCTGCCAGAGCTCGAAGACCGAGCTCAGGCGGTGCCACCTCTCTGTTAGGGAGGTTGCACCGCCCAGTCTAGCTCGAAGACTGAGCTCAGGCGGTGCCACCTCTCTGTCAAGGAGGTTGCACCGCCCAGTCTAGCTCGAAGACTAAGCTCAGGCGGTGCCACCTCCTGGCTGGGGCGGTTGCACCGCCCAGTCTTGCTGGGAGGCTTAGCCCAGGCGGTGCCACCTCCTGGCCTAGGCGGTTGCACCTCCTAGTGCAATCAGGGTCCGAATGGTTAGCTCCATTCGGCCCAATTTCAGTCTTTCAGGGGCCCAATTGCTCCAAGATTAAGCTAATGGGATCACCTCCCATTTTCCAACTTAATCAATGTGCTAACTACGATTAGATCTAAGACAATTTCTGCAGCTTTGCTTCGGTGCGTCAATCGCTTCTTCCGGCGAGTTTCCGGCGAACTTCCGTCGATCATCCGATGAACCCTCGCTGATGCTCCTACGGACTTCCGGCAAACTCCTGGACTTTGCGACGATCCACTTGGCGAGTTCCGACGAGCTTCGCTTGGCAAGCTTCTGGACTTCTCGGATCTGTTCTCGCAGAACCTCCGACGACCGTCCGAACTTCAGTCGAACTCTCGAACTCCCAACGTGATCATGAACTTGACTCCGGCGCAACTCCTGCTGCTTGTCTATCTTTCATCGTAGTTAATCCTGCACACTTATCTCAACACATAGATTAGACAACAAATGACAATTGACTTCATCATCAAAATCCGAGATTCAACAATCTCCCCCTTTTTGATGATGACAATCAATTGATAATGGAGTTATCCTTAACTCCCCCTGTCTATATGCCATAGTTGAGATAAGTCAACCTTGAATTCAAGACCTAAGAATTCAAGTGACGTATTGATAAGTTAGATCAGTTAAACTTATCAATACTCCCATCATGATACTCATCATGATGTATCTCTTCAAAGATGATGTCAAGGCTTGACATACATCATCAAGTTTGTATGATTGTGTTTGTAACTGTTCATCATGTAGTTTGAACATTATCATATAAAGCTGTGAAGCACTATTACATGATGCACACATTTGAAATATTCTAGCAAGTTTTGCATTTTCTTCACATGATAAGATATCAACTCAGGGCATAATGCAAACTTTAGCACATGTTCATATATCTCTTGGTGATGCAAGGATGGCATAATCATAGCAGCGTTTATAGCATCACTCATAGTATTTCTAATCATGGCAGTGTTTATCAATTCATATATCTCCCCCTTTGTCATCAACAAAAAGCATAGTAATTATGATACCAGGAAAATAATAATAGCAAGCTTATAGAGGAATTTTACATAGATTACTTTAAATACTTCTTCCCCTTTTTGTTATAATCCATTGTCTATGTAAAGATTTTGCAGGATGGAATACATACACATGAATCACTTCATCAAATCTATTTCAGAAACTTATTTTTCATGAAAGTGTACGAGAAAATCTGTTTTATAGCATTCGAATAAATAAGATGTATTCGGACAAGATTTTGTTGCAGATTTTCACATATAATCATGGAAACATGGCAACCAAGTGATTTGATCATTCAATATAGTCCGAAAAATAATTTTAACAAATTTATCTATTCGGACACATCAACATTCCTAATTCTGAATGAAATCAAAGCACAAGGTTTTCAAAACTTTTAGTTTCAACGCACAACATTCTTAATTTGGACACATCACATACCAAACAGTAATGATACCATAAAAATCTGAGATAACTTTTACCACAAGGCGCAAGATAGATGTTTACAGCCAGCACATCCGAAGTAACATAAGAAGTTTACAACAACAATAGGTGTTCAACAAGTTCATTGATGAGGTGGAAAATTAAAGTGCCTAAACAGGAGTCAAATTGACTATGAATTTGCTGCAGCTCAGATAGGATTTGATCTTGTCGTTGTTCAATCCGTTCTTGTCTCTATTCGAATCGATCCATTCGAATCCCAATTTCTTCGATGGATGTATGAGTTTGCTCAACTGGATGTGTTTCCTCAAAGGAAAGGGTCGGAGGAGATTGGGTACCCCTAAATACTGGTGTTTCCGGTTCTGGTTCAGGTTGAGGGTGATCAGTCCTTCTAGGGATTCTAACCCAGTTACCGTTTCTATAGTAACATCTTAGTCGGTGAAGTAGATTTTTGTTTATTATGCTGAATCTATCTACTTTCATTACTTCTTCTTCTGGTGGTATTAGAATGTCGTAAGCTTTCATTATTCTTGTGATTATACCACCATATGGGAGCATCATATCTTTCTTAGATAATTCTAACATGTTTTGTTGGATAAGATAACCAAGACAGATGTCATGTCCCTTCATGATTAAGTACATAGTTCCTAATTCTAATTGACTCACTTCATCATGATGGTATTGTTTAGGAAGAATTATACTAGTCATGATATGATGAAGTATCTTAGTGTTCAAAGGCAGTAGATGTTCACAACTTTTAGGAACTAATGCTATGTTAGGATTGGCAAAGATTGTTCCTAAGGCTTCAACATAGGATGTTCCAATACTTTCATCATCCCATGATCCTCTAAAGTAAAGTCCTATGCTTTTTATAGGAATGCCTATCATATCACAAATGAACCTATCAGTGATTGAGATGTGTTGTCCTAAAAGATAGGTGGACATCCTTCCTTCATCATCTATTTGTATGTTATTGTAAAATAATCTAACTAGCCTAGGATAGATGGGTTCGTTAATCTGCAAGATTGGAAGTAGATCTAGGTTTGCAAACCATTGGATAGTCTCTAAGTCTCTTAGTTCATTTAGATCTACGTATTTTCCCTTATTGATACTTCTAAGTTTGAAAGAGGGAAATTTTTCAGCATGGTTTTTTGAATCGAAAAGGGTGAAATCAAACTCTTCTACTAATCTCCTCTTTCCCTTGTCCCTTGAGGATCTTCTGGATCCCATAACTACTGTTGTTTAGAGGGATGATGATGAGCAAGAGTAAATGAAGAACAAAACAGAATTTAAGGGCTTCTTAGAGAGTACCTTTGTGAAATCTTCAAGAGAAGGAAGGATTCTTGATGTTTTGCTCCGAAATGGGAGGTATTTGGAAAGCTTAGAGGAGTGAAATGAGAATGGAGGAGACTTGGAAGAGTAGAGGAGGAAATGGGAGTGAGTTGGGGTCGGTTCCACCGCCGGCCCTAGCGTGGGTTTAAAAAGGCAGAGTTGCGGGCGGTTGCACCTCTGGCTGGAGCGGTGCAACCGCTGGCAACCTGTGGTAGCTGGAGGTGCCACCGCCTGTAGCCAGTGAGCACCTAATGTGATTTGATCAGGGAGCCTTTGCCTTGAGGAGAGTTTTTCATTTCAGAGCAATTAACGTTTCTTACGTGATTTCGTATGAGTTTTTATTTAAGGAAGAAGCTCTTGTACAATCAAGATAGAACTTTTAACGTGTGTATGTCGCACGTATGTTGATAGTTTGTTTGGTATCCCTTTTAAGATCATGACATATTTAGTTTCTTCATGATATAAGAATTAATTCGTAGATGATAGAGTTGACGGGTTCGAAGATCAAGGGGATATGTGAATTTGGGAATCATATGTTTCTAATAAGGTTGTATCCAAATCGCATTTGTGATTTCATAACTTCCACTTGTTACTTAAGCGTTGCGAGTTCCTTTTTGACTCTTGGTTTATGATTATCGAGAATCAAGGAGCAGAATGTTATTTCTTGCTCCAGCCTAAAATTTTAATGTTTTTATAGGAAGGGATGATTTTTAGGTACCCATTTGCTTTTGGGTGCCTCACAAATAGATCTACATTTCTTATCATGTTGCATAGAATTTGTCATGGTTCCTTTAGGAACCCAAATCAATTTGTTTGGACTTATTTTCTTGAATGGACAACAATGTGTCTTGTGTCCAAATTTACAACAGACATTTGTCTTGATGTCGAATATGTAAGATGGAGCCTTTTATGAAGGTGGTTGGATTTTGGTGAGGACTTCTCACGAATCCAATTCCACTTCTTTTGGGAACGTGACCCTTGTTTGTAAGGATCATGTTCAATGACTTGCTACCAACCTCGAATTTCTTCAAGGTGTCCTTAAGTAGCAAGTTTTCTTTTTGGAGAGTTTCTAGATCATGGCATTTTATGCATGGGCTTAAACTATCATGATGTTAAGCATTTAACTTATCGAAATTACAAATAAGACTATCATGCTCCTTTTTTAGCAATTTGTATTTACTACTGATAGTCTTACATTCATCAAACAATTCATGGAAAGCATTTAATAATTCATCGAATGATAAATCTGCATCTATTGAATTTGTTACCTCATCTTCGATGGCCATTAAGGCGTAATGAGCAACTTGCTCGGTGTTGGACTCCTCTTCTTCGGATGCGCTCGAGTCATCCCATGTTGCTTGAAGCACCTTCTTCTTTGATGTTCTCCTTTTGACTTGGGGACAATCACTCTTGTAGTGTCCCGGCTTTTTGCATTCATAGCAGATTACTTGGTCCTTCTTGGGTTCAAGTTTATTTTTTGCATCATTCTTAAACTTGTTTCTTTTAAAGAACTTTTTAAACTTTCTTGTTAGAAGTGCCAAGTCATCATCAGAGTCCTCATCACTTGAGTTTTCTCTCAAGTGGCATTCAGAAGTTTTGAGTGTTATATCCTTCCTGTTCTTTGGAAGGATGTCTTCTTGCTCTTCATGAGCTTTACAAGTCATTTCGTAGGTCATTAATGACCCGATTAGTTCTTCAAGAGGAAATTTTCGCAGATCTTTTGCCTCTTGAATAGCAGTGACTTTAGGATCCCAACTCTTAGGAAGGGATCTTAGTATCTTATTAACAAGCTCAAAATCCGAAAAGCTCTTTCCGAGTCCTTTTAGACCGTTGACGACATCCGTGAAACGGGTAAACATGTCGCCAATGGTTTCACTCGATTTCATCCGGAAAAGTTTGAAAGAATGTAACAGCAAATTGATTTTTGACTCTTTTACTCTACTTGTGCCTTCATGGGTCACTTCGAGTGTGTGCCAAATATCAAATGCAGTTTCACAAGTTGAAACACGGTTAAACTCGTTTTTATCAAGTGCACAAAATAAGGCATTCATAGCCTTTGCATTAAGAGCGAAAGCCTTCTTCTCCAAATCATTCTAATCGATCATTGGAAGAGAAGACTTCAAAAATCCGTTTTCGACAAGATTCCACAGTTCAAAATCCATAGAAATAAGAAAGATCCTCATTTGGGTCTTCCAGTAGGTGTAGTCCGTCCCACTGAATATGGGTGGACGCGTAATAGAATGCCCCTCTTAGTTTTCGGCGTATGCCATTTCTCTTGGGTTTTAATCCGTTAGAGAGTTAACCTTGCTCTGATACCAATTGTTAGAATCGAGAGCACTAAGAGGGGGGGGTGAATTAGTGCAGCGGAAATCTTTCAGCGATTAAAAACGAAAGCTGCGTTCGTTTGATAAAAACTATTTTGATGCAAAAGCCGATTCTAAGAATACTTATGATTAACTGCAATTTATGTCTAAACACAGTTTGTGTCTAAGCGTAGTTTACGCAGTTTGCGTCTAAATGCAATTTGCGTCTAAATGCATATTGCGTCTAAGCGCAGTTTGCGTCTAAGTGCAGTTTGCGTCTAAGATCAGATTGCGTCTAAGCGCAGTGCAGTTTGCGTCTAAACACAGTTTTACGTCTAAACATAGTTTTACGTCTAAACGCAGTTTTACGTCTAAACGTAGTTTTACGTCTAAACGCAGTTTGCGTCTAAACGCAGTTTTACGTCTAAACGTAGTTTTACGTTTAAAAGTAGTTTATGTCTAAAACACAGTTTTACAGGGATCTGAACTTAGAAACTTCGTTCGTAAAAGCGCAGAAGACAGTTTTGCAGAATCAAAACGTAAACGTAAACTGTAATGTATGAAAACACCGATTTACGTCTGAATGCAGATTCGGAAAGATCAGCACTTAGAAACTTGTTCGTAAAGGCGCAGAGAGCAGTAGCTATGTAGGAGGTTTGCAGTAATGATAAAGTGCTCAAAATAAACGCAAACCAGAGATTTAGAGTGGTTCGGTCAGTCTTGACCTACTCCACTTTTGGCTTCCTCCACCGACAAGGTCACCGACGTCAACTAGAGGCCTTCCTTCAATAGGCGAAGGCCAACTGCCCTTTTACAGATTCACTCCTTTTGATGGGCTCAGGAGACAACCCTTACAGGACCTTTCTCTCCTCTTTTTACAACTCAAGACTTGAAGAACAGAAAGAGGAGAACTTTAGGACTTTTCACAAATTTGAGCTCTTAGAATCACAGAAAAGATCAAGAATTCGGTGTAGGTCTATATCTTTTCAGTGTTGAATGGGTGGGGTATTTATAGGCCCCAACCCAATTCAAATTTGGAGCTCAAAACGATCAAATCCCGGAATTCCGGGATCAGGCGGTTGCACCTCTTGACTGGAGAGGTTGCACCGCCTGGCAGAGCTCGAAGACTGAGCCCAGGCGGTGCCACCTCTTGACTGAGGCGGTTGCACCTCTCTGCCAAAGCTCGAAGACCGAGCTCAGGCGGTGCCACCTCTCTGTCAGGGAGGTTGCACCGCCCAGTCTAGCTCGAAGACTGAGCTCAAGCGGTGTCACCTCTATGTCAGGGAGGTTGCACCGCCCAGTCTAGCTCGAAGACTGAGCTCAGGCGGTGCCACCTCCTGGCTGGGGCGGTTGCACCGCCCAGTCTCGCTGGGAGGCTTAGCCCAGGCGGTGCCACCTCCTGGCCTAGGCGGTGCCACCTCCTGGCCTAGGCGGTTGCACCTCCTAGTGCAATCCCCGAATGGTTAGCTCCATTCGACCCAATTTCAGTCTTTCAGGGGCCCAATTGCCCCAAGATTAAGCTAATGGGATCACCTCCCATTTTCCAACTTAATCAATGTGCTAACTACGATTAGATCTAAGATAATTTATGCAGCTTTGCTTCGGTGCGTCAATCGCTTCTTCCGGCGAGTTTCCGGCGAACTTCCGTCGATCATCCGATGAACCCTCGGTGATGCTCCTGCGGACTTCCGGCAAACTCCTGGACTTTGCGACGATCCACTTGGCGAGTTCCGACGAGCTTCGCTTGGCAAGCTTCTGGACTTCTCGGATCTGTTCTCGCAGAACCTCCGACGACCGTCCGAACTTCCGTCGAACTCTCGAACTCCCAACGTGATCATGAACTTGACTCCGGCGCAACTCCTGCTGCTTGTCTATCTTTCATCGTAGTTAATCCTGCACACTTATCTCAACACATAGATTAGACAACAAATGACAATTGACTTCATCATCAAAATCTGAGATTCAACACCTGTTTCCTTGCAGATCCTTAGGAGAGGGTGAAGGAGGTCAAGCGTCCTCCTCTCTAGCGGTGATCCACACAACAGGGTTGCGACGACGCTCCTCAAAACTCCAGGCCTGCTCTGAGGTGGAGAGGGAGAGGAGAATAGGAAAGGCAAGCAAAAGCTCTCTAGCCTATGAGGCTCTGAATCCCTCCTATTTATAGAGGTCCCCTGTCAAACCCTAATGGGTCCTCCCCTAGTGGGTATTGGATCTACATCCAATAAGACAAGGGCTCTGTCGGATATCTCATATTCGAACCTCTACTCATCGCAATGCCTACCATATGTGTGTGACCCTCTAGGCCCAATATCGAGCTGGCCGTGAGTCATACCTGTCAGAACTCCTTCTAACTCAGTGAATTATTATCTCTGTAATAATTCACTCGACTCATCGACTATGGACGTGCTATGCCACTACGCCGTAGTCCCCAGATGATACAGGGGAATCCAATCCATTGGACCTGTCTGTCCTCAGTTACCGTGTACCTATAGTCCCTCATCCATCTAATATCCCAGAGACCGTATATCGAGCATGGTATTGTCAGACCCATACAGTTTCTACTCGAGTCTCGCTCTAATCGGATTCTCCCGGAGAACTCTTTCTCTCTCAACCCGAATGACCCTGGCCAGGGATTTGTCTGAGCAAGAACACATGGAATATTCCTCTCATGACGCCGAGAGTGGATGATCCTCTATCGACACTCAATAGCCCTCGTAAGGTCGACTACCACTCCCAATGACCAGCTGTTCTAGATCTGGGATAGTTAAACCTATAAGTCTGGTATCAAAGAGTGGAGCACTCATACAGGACATCCTTGGTGTCTCAAGTCTAAGGACCAGATACACCACTAGGACTACGGAATCGCTGTCTGACAATAAGGCATCATCAACCATCCAGCATTCCGTAAGCGGATCAATCAGTGAACTCATTCTCCAATGAGCACCTGTACTGTATCCCTAGTGTCCCTACACGAGCAGTTATAAGACCAGTTGCATCCATTATATGGACGGGTATAGAGCACACCAGTCTGTCCGGTTATCACGATGTCCCTCTCGAGTAACCTATGACCGGGATTATTTAGGATATGTGTTTAAAGGTGAATCGATCTCATTATCGTGATCTCATCACGATCCGATTCCCACTGCACAAATCCAATGACATCACAATATATATATGCACATATGCAATAGTTATAAAGTGATATATGCCCAAATATAATAAGCAAAAAGATTTTGTATCAAGTCACACGTGCCATCACTCACGTGATTGGCTTGCTGGGCACCTATGACTAGCAATCTCCCACTTGACCTAAAGCCAATCACCTATGTGTCTGATCCCCATCAAACCCCTGTGACGCTTAAAGACAAAATGAGACAATGTCTTTGTCAATGGATCTGCAATGTTATCTTCGGATGGAACTCTTTCCACTACTACATCTCCTCGTGTTACGATCTTTTTGATAAGATGGAACCTCCTCAGAACACTTCTGATGAGACCTAGGTTCCCGTATTTGAGTAATCGCCCCATAGTTGTCACAATATAAGGAAGTCGACTCCTCGCTACTCGGCACGACTCCCAAAACTGTGATGAACTTCTTCACCCAGACTCCCTCCTTTGCTGCATCTGATGCAGCAATGTACTCTGCCTCTGTGGTCGAGTCAGCAGTGGTATCTTGCTTGGAACTCTTCCAGCACACTGCTCCTCCATTCAAGGTGTACATATACCCTGAATTCGACTTGCTATCATCGACATCAGACGGAAAACTTGAATCTGTGTAGCCTTCAACCTTAAAGCTATTACCTCCATAGTAAAAGATCCTTAGTCCTTCTTAAGTACTTAAGGATACACTTTACTGCTTTCCAATGCTCCAAGCCTGGATCCGCCTGATACCTGCTCGTGACACTCAGAGCATGCGCTATATCAGGCCTAGTACATAGCATGACATACATGATAGACCCTATTGCTGAGGCATAAGGAATCATATTCATGTTCACCCTTTCTTCTGGAGTCTTTGGGGACATACTCGTAGAAAGCGATATCCCATGTCTCATTGGTATGAGACCTCTCTTGGAATTTTTCATGCCAAACCTTTTGACAATGGTTTCTATATACCTGGACTGGGACAAGCCAAGCATCCTCTTGGATCTATCTCTATAGATTCTAATCCCCAAGATATAGGATGCTTCCCCTAAGTCCTTCATGGAGAAGTGTCTAGATAACCAAGCCTTTACTGTGGATAGCATTCCTACGTCGTTCCTAATGATGAGGATGTCATCCACATATAACACCAAAAAGGTGATAGCGCTCCTACTTACCTTCCTGTGCACACAAGACTCATCTTCGTTCTTAACGAAGTCATAAGATCTGATTGCCTCATCAAATCTTATATTCCAACTTCGGGAAGCTTGCTTTAGTCCATAAATGGATCTAAGCAACCTACACACCTTATCTGGGTAGTTCTTGGACACGAATCCCTCAGGTTGCATCATATACACCTCCTCCTCGAGGTTCCCATTGAGGAATGCAGTTTTCACATCCATCTGCCAGATCTCATAATCATAGTGTGCTGCAATGGCCAATAGAATTCTGATGGATTTTAGCATTGCTACGGGTGAGAAGGTTTCGTCGTAGTCAACACCTTGCCTTTGACGATACCCCTTAGCCACTAGTCTTGCTTTATAGGTCTCTACCTTTCCATCTACTCCGATCTTTTTCTTAAAGATTCACTTGCAACCGATGGGTACAATACCTTCGGGCACATCAACTAGGTTCCAAACCTTATTGGAGTACATAGAATCCATCTCAGAATTCATGGCTTCTTGTCACTTCCCGGAGTCTATACTCATAATAGCCTCCTCGTAGGTCTAAGGATCAATATCCTCAATATCCTCTCCTCTAATATGTCCCACATATCTCTTAGGAGGATGGGATACTCTATCAGACCTGCGTAAAGTTGAAACTTGTGTATTAGGTACCTGAACAGACTCGGGCTGTAGAGTGGTGCTTGAGCTTGGTTCTCCAACCTCGCTCAACTCTATCATTCTCCCACTGTCTCCGCTAAGAATGTGTTCCTTCTCAAGGAACACTGCTCTCTTAGCTACAAAGACATTTTGGTCATCGAGATGATAGAAATAATACCCACAAGTTTCCTTGGGGTATCCCACAAATTTGCATCGCTCTGTCCTTGATTCTAACTTATCGGGGTTGTGTCTTTTAACATGGGCAGGGCAGCCCCAAATCTTAACAACCTTAAGATCAGGCTTCTTCCCTTTCCATATCTCATATGGTGTAGACACTACCGACTTAGTTGAAACTCTGTTCAGAAGGTAAGCTGTGGTTTCTAGGGCATATCCCTAGAATGAGATGGGTAGGTCAGCGAAACTCATCATGGACCGTACCATATCTAATAACGCATGATTTCTCCTTTTAGAGACACCATTGAGCTGAGGTGTATAAGGAGGTGTCCATTGGGATAATATCCCATGGTCCTTAAGGAACTGAGTAAACTTTGTACTTAAGTACTCACCTCCTCGATCTGATCGCCAAGAGTTTTGATACTCTTTCCAGTCTGGTTCTCCACCTCATTCTTATACTCTTTGAATTTCTCAAAGGCCTCGGACATGTACTTCATTAAGTACACATATCCATACCTTGAGAAATCATCAGTAAATGTAATGAAGTAGAGGTAACCTCCAATGGCATGAGTTGACATGGGTCCACATACATCACTATGTATGAGTTCCAACAACTCGGTGGCTCTCTCTCCAGTTCCACTAAATGGAGAGTTGGTCAGTTTTCCACGAATGCAAGGCTCACAAGTTGCATATGACACATAGTCGAATGGATCTAGATATCCATCATTTAGTAACTTTTGAATCCTTCTTTCATGGATGTGACCTAGCCTACAATGCCACAGGTATGCACTGTTCAACTCATCTCGTTTCCTTTTGGACATATTTACATTCATGATATGTGGAGTAGTGTCTAACATAAATAAACCATTATGCAATGTTCCTTTCGTGATGATCTTATCGTCTAATAATATCGAACAACCATTGTTCTCAAAAACAAATTTATATCCACTAACTGTTAAACATGAAATGGAGATAATGTTTTTGATAATAAAAGAAACAAAATAACATGCATCTAATGTAATAAAAGCTCCACTAGGCAGATGTAGGGCGACCTCGCCAACAGCTACTACAGCAACTTTTGCTCCATTACCCATCTTGAGGTCCATCTCGCCTCTCTCTAGTCTCCTAGGCCTTGCCAGAACCTGCAACGAATTGTATATATAATAAGCACTACCGGTATCCAATACCCATGTATTATCATAAGAGTCTGACAAATGAAGACTGATAATGAATGTACTTGAAGCTTCATCAAGCTTTTGTTTCGCCCTTTCTGCAAGGTACTCTTTACAGTTTCTCTTCCAGTGCCCATCTTTACCACAGTGGAAGCACTAACCTTTGTCCTTTGCTAGGTCTTTCTTAGCAACCTTTGCTTTCCTTTTCTTTCTGGTCTCACCAGTGTAGAGAACTGGCTTCTCTTTCTTAATAGTACTCTCTGCCTCCCTCAACATATTGAGGAGCTCTGGGAAAGTCACCTCAAGCTTGTTCATATTAAAATTCATTATGAACTATGAAAAGGAATCTGGTAGGGACTGAAGCACAATGTCCACACACAAGTTATCCTCTAGGACCATTCCTAGACTTATGAGTTTCTCTATCCACTCAATCATCTTTAGGACATGGTTCTGAACCGGTGTCCACTCAGTCATCCTAGCACGGAAGAGGCTCTTGGATATCTCATATCGCTGAGTCCTTCCTTGTTCCTCAAACAATTTACGGACATGTAGGAGAATGGATCTGACATCCATCTTTTCATGTTGTCTCTGTAACTCAGGAGTCATAGAGCCCAACATATAGCATTGAGCAAGAGTGGAGTCATCAATGTACTTCACGTAGCGAGCGATCTCATCCTCGTTTGCCCCTTCTTTGGGGCGTAGGCATCACTGTATCAAGGACGTACACGATTTTCTCCGCTGTGAGAATAATTCTCAAGTTATGGAGCCAATCCGTATAATTTGGACCAGTGAGGCGGTTGACATCAAGTATGCCACGTAAGGGATTTGAAAGCGATATTTTCTAAAAATAAAGATGTAGCAGAAATGAATAACATGCAGATTTTGCAAGAAATAAACTATCAAGATATGAACTTCTATCTTAATATGCTCCCACTATTTTACTAACGAGTCACGCGACACCCTAAACACGTGAAACGAAAGTCTCCGGTAGACTTCTAGTGGGGATCAGGATCCAATCAGCGTCTTAGTGTAACCTCAAGGGACTCGACCAATCACACTAAGCCTAAAAGGTAGGCAACTCTTGCCGATCACAACTCCTTGTGATTCCCGTCCTGTTCAGCCTCCGAATCACCATGGCCTCGAGGGACTCGACCAACCATGATGCTCGGTTAAGTCAACACCTTTGTTACAAGATGAGTCTGATTTGATGATATACCCTCGAGGGACTCGACCAAGTCTACCATGCCCTCAGGTCACCGGTGACATCTCTATGTCATAAGTAAGATAGCGAATCGCGATATAGGTGAGTCTCGAGGGACTCGACCAACTCAACCTACACCGGGAATCGGTTCCTACTTATAACGATGGAAGGCCACGTGGGTCAATCTAATTGCCTCACGTTTACCGACTTAATATTATCGAGAGATGTTTCTATGATTTGGTCTCCTAATATGACATGTCACACATATACATATTTAATATATATCTACATCGCATGCAAATATATATACATATCTAGTATGTGTATAAGCAATCACACCAGATGATCATGGACCGCAACCTAATATGATTAGGCCCGAGCTAGTAGGCCTAATCACTCACATCAAGATCTATGTGTGCAACGGTGCATCTCCATGCCCTATGATCGTCCATCTCGTCCTCGTCGGTTCCGTCGACATCTTGATGCATCTTCATGCATCACGATCGTCCGTCTCGTGGGTCCCGCTATCGCATCCACGCTCCCGCTGTGCCTCCTCATGTGATTACAACTTAATCATAGGCACGCAGGCCCGACAATAAACGAGAAATATAATGGAGGTTCGGAGACCTCAATAATAATAATCACAAGTACACACATCATACGGTCCATGATCATCCGTCCACACATCATATATTACATGTATAAATAATCATCATCATGTAGGACTACTAGATAATAATAAAAATAATAATCAACTAAACCTTTTAATTAATTAATATTTTCTGAAATCAGGGACATGTAGGGAATTTCTCAATTCCTAAGGGTATTTTCATAATTTGGACAAAAGACAAAAATTGGAATTTCTCAAATTTCGAGGGGCAAAACTATCTTTTTGCCTAGAAAACCCTAATGCCCTAATCCCCTTTGCTGTTGCCGCCGCCGCCACCCTGTTGGCGGTGGCCTGTGCGGCAGGGCGAGGGCGCTGCCCTCGCCTACAGGCGGCACGCCCGCTGGCGGCGCTGCCGCTGCGGGTGGGCGCCCCCGCGGGCGGTTCTGCCGGCGGGGTAACGCCCGCAGGCTGTGCTGCCCCTGCAGGTTGGCGCCCCTACGGGCGCCGCCGCCTCCACGGGCAGTTCTGCCCACGGGGCAACGCCCGTAGGCGGTGCTGTCCCGCCGGGCGGCCGCCCCTATTGGGGGGGGTTTCGCCCGCGGGAGCAGCGGCGGCAGGCGCCGCTGCCCTGTGGCGCCTTTGCCCGTGGGCTGCCAGCCCCGCCGGACGCAAGCCTACTGCAAGCAGGCCGCCGGCCGGCTACTGCAGACATAGCCCTTGTGCTGCTTGCCTTCGGATGCGCTGCATGCACGCAGATCGAGGGCAGCAACTATTGCTGCCCTTTCTCGTTTTTGCGTCAACGATTTTGACGTCAAAATTCTTCTTAAACACAACATACGCAGTTCAAAACCAATAATTCGCACGAACAACCTGGCTCTGATACCACTGTTGGGAAATCTTGGGGGCGACATCACATGCGCAGCGGAAGAACAAAAAAAACAAAATCCTCGATTCCCAAAGAGATGTTCGTCGTCGTGCGAAGATTGGTAAGCAAAATCCGCGAGACTTAAAACTGCGTATAGAGTAGATTGTGTTACCTAGGGAGATCGTATATCCCTGTTTCCTTGCAGATCCCTAGGAGAGGGTGAAGGAGGTCAAGCGTCCTCCTCTCTAGCGGTGATCCACACAACAGGGTTGCGACGACGCTCCTCAAAACAAGGCAAGCAAAAGCTCTCTAGCCTATGAGGCTCTGAATCCCTCCTATTTATAGAGGTCCCCTGTCAAACCCTAATGGGTCCTCTCCTAGTGGGTATTGGATCTATATCTAATAAGACAAGGGCTCTGTCGGATATCTCATATCCGAACCTTTACTCATCGCAATGCCTACCATATGTGTGTGACCCTCTAGGCCCAATATTGAGCTGGCCGTGAGTCATACCTGTCAGAACTCCTTCTAACTCAGTGAATTATTATCTCTGTAATAATTCACTCGACTCATCGACTACGGACGTACTATGCCACTACGCCGTAGTCCCCAGACGATACAAGGGAATTCAATCCATTGGACCTGTCTGTCCTTAGTTACCGTGTACCTATACTCGCTCATCCATCTAATATCCCAAAGACTGTATATCGAGCATGGTGTTGTCAGACCCATACGGTTTCTACTCGAGTCTCGCTCTAATCGGATTCTCCCGGAGAACTCTTTCTCTCTCAACCCGAATGACCCTGGCTAGGGATTTGTCTGAGCAAGAACACATGGAATATTCCTCTCATGACGCCGAGAGTGGATGATCCTTTATCGACACTCAATAGCCCTCGTAAGGTCGACTACCACTCCCAATGACCAGCTGTACTAGATCTGGGACAGCCAAACCTATAAGTCTGGTATCAACGAGTAGAGCACTCATACAGGACATCCTTGGTGTCTCAAGTCTAAGGACCAGATACACCACTAGGACTACGGAATCGCTGTCTGACAATAAGGCATCATCAACCATTCAGCATTCCGTAAGCGGATCAATCAGTGAACTCATTCTCCAATGAGCACCTGTACTGTATCCCCAGTGTCCCTACACGAGCAGCTATGAGACCAGTTGCATCCATCATATGGACGGGTATACAGCACACCAGTCTGTCCGGTTATCACGATGTCCCTCTCTAGTAACCTATGACCGGGATTATTTATGATATGTGTTTAAAGGTGAATCGATCTCATTATCGTGATCTCATCACGATCCGATTCCCATTGCACAAATCCAAGGACATCACAATATATATATGCACATATGCAATAGTTATAAAGTGATATACGTCAAAATATAATAAGCAAAAAGATTTTGTATCAAGTCATACGTGTCATCACTCACGTGATTGGCTTGCTGGGCACCTATGACTAGCAAATCCTGCATACTTAAAACTCACTTCTGTCTAGACAATTATTACTAGACTAATCAAATGTTATTAGGCATGTCATTGGTTCATCGACGCTTCATCCGATTCTTCGGCGCATCATCCTCTCTTGCGAACCTATCAGTCAATTGACCTCCATAACTCTGATTTCCTTAGCGCAATATCTGCTCTTCTTGGCTCGATGCCCGAACCTCTGGCCCGAAGCTATCTATCGATATGTCGATCGATCTTTTGGCTCGACGTCCAATCTTTTGACATGTTTTTCTCTCGAGATTTGATTCATTATTTTAATTCCAATGATAATTCATTTTCCTTTTTATGAGTTTCATTTTATGTGATTGATTTCATATAAATATGCTCAAGTTTTTTATATAAAAACTGTCCATCTTGTTTAAAACCGAAAAAGTAACTTTCATTGCGACAAAGATCAATAAGCCATGAATCACAAAAATCATCATGCATAATTTTGAAATATAAACTCATTAAGCATGATCGTTATGCATCATTACTTTGGGCATGATACCAAAACATGGCTTTAAGTTTTTAAGGTATAACATGCACAATTTCAAACTATAAACTCATTAAGCATGATATCAAATCTCTTAACATTTTCATTAAGACATTAAGTATGGCTTCATTAAACATAAAGCATAATCAAATTCGAAAATCATTCATATATAAATTATTTCTTCTTAAAACCATGGATTAATCATTAGATTTAAATCTAACATTTTATTATATTTTCATAAAACATGTAATTTTCATTATCATTTTTAAAATTTAGCTAGAAAGATAAGCATGATCCCAATAATTTTTTTTACACAATTTACATATAATTTTTTTAAACTAATTAAAAAATAACTCATGAAAAAGCATCAAGTAATTTTAAAATAAAGTAATGGAGTTTTGGTTACCTCGTTGTCGAAAACTGTTAAGGCATAGTTTGCCACCTGGCCTTTGTTGGTTTTGTCCTCTTTTTCGGATGAGCTTGATTCGTCCCAAAGTGTTTCCTTCTTCTTGCGTTCATAGCAAGTAGTTGCATTCTTTTTAAGTTTATTTTTATTCTTTGATTCTTGTTTTAAGAATTTTTTAAGCTTTATTACGAGGAGTTCAAGGTCGTCATCGTCAACACTAAGTCATTACTCAAGTGGTATTCTTTCATTCAAGGTACAAAACCCTTCCTATTCTTTGGAAGGTTATTCTCAAGTTCGTTTTATTTTATGTAATTTATTTTATAGGTCATTAAAGACCCAATCAGTTCTTCAATGGGAAAATGGTTTAAGTTTTTTTATTCTTGTATTGTCGTTACTTTAGAATCCCAATTTTTAGAAAGTAAACGTAAAACTTTATTAAAGCGTTCAAAATTCGAAAAACTTTTACCAAGTACTTTTAAACTATTGACAACATCTGTAAAACAGGTGTACATATCAACAATAGTTTCACTTGGTTTTATATGAAACAACTCGCAATTATGCATCAAAAAATTAATTTTAGAGTCTTTAACTCTACTAGTGTCTTCGTGTGTGATTTCGAGTATGTGTCAAATGTCAAAAGCCGTTTCGTAAGTAGAAACCCGATTGAATTCATTTTTATCTAAAACGCAAAATAGAGTATTCATAGCTCTAGCATTTAAAGAAAAATTATTTTTCTCCAAATCATTCTAATGGTTATTGGAAAAGAAGACCTTTCAAAACTGTTTCTGGCAATATTCTATAAATTAAAATCCAAAGAAAACAAGAAAACTCTCATTCGAGTTTTCCAATATGTGTAGTCCGTCCTTTTGAACAAGATAGAATGAATGAGAGTGTGACCCTTTTGAAAGCCGAAAAGAGCCATTTCTCTTAAGTATTGAACCAAATGAGAAATTACGATGCTTTGAGACTAACTATAGGAATGAGTCGGCACTAAGAGAGGGGGGGAGGGGTGAATTAGTGCAGTGGTAAAAATATCAATTTCTGAAAATATTCGTTCGATTAAACCCGTTTCGGAAATATGCTTGACTTAAAAGCGTGTTCGTAAACGTATTGAAAGCGGTAAGCAAGTAAAGTAGTTTACAGTTAAAGTAAATTACTCAAAAGAAATGCAAACCAGATTTTTACAGTGGTTCGATCGTCGTGACTTACATCCACTCCATCAATTCCTCTTCCGTCGAGGTTACCGGCATCCACTAATAGTCTTCCTTCATTGGGCGAAGACCAACTACCCTTTTACACCCTCTTCTCCTTTTCACATATTTAGGAGATAACCTTTTACAATCCTCTTTTACAAGGTATCCCTCTAATACCTTCCTTAGAACTCTCTCTAAGTTTTAGGAGGAGAGAACTTAACTTTCTAATAGGGTTTACAACTTTAGAATCACAGAGTTTTGCTCAATATTTCTTGCTACTCCATGCAAGAATAGCTGAGGTATTTATAGACCCCAAATGGCTTCAAAACTTAGAGTCAAAATTCAAATCCCGAAGATTTTGGGGTATAGGCGGTACCATTGCCTACACTAAGCAGTACCACCACCTGCAGCTTGACACTGGGCGGTACCACTACCTGATAGAGTCTCAAAGACTGTGCCATGCAATGTCACATGTTGAGTCACTGTTTGGGCATTTTCACTTGGCCTAACATAGCCCAAACTTAGGCCTAATTGACCCCTAATTGAGTTGGCCCAATTCCAACCCAATGATGTGCTAACTACAAATTTTAAGTCATAATTAAGCTAATTAGGTCCAGTAAGTCTTGGTTTCTTCCAGTGAGCTTCCAGCGATCTTCTGGCGATCTTTCGATGATCTCTCGGCTATGTTCCAATGGACTCCCGGCAAGCTCCTGGACTTCATGATGATCTTCTTGGCGAGTTCTGACGAGCTTCTTTGGCAAGCTCATGGACTTCTCGGTCAATTCCGATAGAACTTCCGACGAACGTCCGGACTTCCAACGAACTCTCGAACTCCCAACGAAATCTTGTTTTTGACTCTAGGACTTCATTTTGCTTTATGCTTTGATCTCTATCATAGTTAATCCTGCACACATAAAACCCACTTCGATCTAAATAATTATTACTGAGCTAATCAAATGTTGTCTGGCATGTCATTGGTTCATCAACACTTCATCCAATTCTTCGACGCATCGTCCTCTCTTGCGACCTATTACCCAATCAGCCAGTTGACATCCATAACTCCAATTTTCTTGGTGCAATATCTGCTCTTCTTAGCCCGAAGCTATCTGTCGATACGTCAACCGATCCTCCGGCTCGATGTCCAATCTTCTGACATGTTTTTCTCCAGCCCAACATGATTATTCATGCTTTAATTATCTCTCCTTGATCGAAGCTTCCTACGTTACTCAAAATACAAATCAAATCATAAACACTATCAATTGGTTTCATCATCAAAATCTGAGATTCAACATAGATTTAGGCAATAATTTGAGAAGGGTCTTCACAACCCCTATCATGTGGATCACCGCTAAATAGGACAGTTGACCTCCTTCATCCTCTCCCATGGATCTATAGGTTTTCATGGATATACGATCTCCTTAGGTAACACATCTTTCTTATATGCATAGTTTTCAGTTTTGTGAGTTTTTGCGCATCAATCTTTGCATAACGATGAAATCTTATTTTTCTATGGGAATTCTGAGATTTTTATTTTTAGTTCTTCCGCTATGCATGTAATGTCGTCCCAAATTTCCCAACATTAATAAACTTAAACCCTTAATATTTATGTGTTCATATTTTAAATATCACAAATTAGACTCATTCTTTTGAGTTACAATAAGAGCATACATTTCAATATTTGAAACATTGAGTAGAAACATCTTGTTTTAAGTCACACAAATATTTATTATAATCAAATTAGATTTTTTTATATTTATTAGTGTATGAATCATCATCAAATAATATTGAATATCCATCACTCGTTAATTGTTCAACACTTAACAAGTTATGTGATAAACTAGGAATAAAGAAAATATTTTAAAGATGTTTTATCTTTGCTTCACTTATTTTCACCTTAATTGTTCATTTTCCTTCTACTTGAATTTTTTTTGTTATCTTCAAGTCTAATTTTCATCAAGATCTCTAAATATTGATCTTATGCCTGACATACTATTAGAACATCCATTATCCAAAAATTAAATTTATTTATGATATTATTAACTTATAAATAAGTTATATATAACTTACTATTTTCTTCATTTTCATTTACATAACTTACTTTCCTCTTTTCCGGTGATCTACCTTTATGTTACCAAACTTTTTATAATAGTAACATTAAATTTCACTTTTATAATTTTTTTGATAATAATTTGATTATTTTTATTCATCACGCCTATAAAAGTATCATCTTCCTCTTCATCTTCCATTTTCTCTATCATGAAATCATTCTCTACCACTTTCTTTTTCTATTGATTTTTTTATCTCTTTTTTTTTTTTTGAAGTAGAAGACTATCTTTTTGAAATTTTTTTCTTCACCTTTTTAAGTAACCTATTCAACCTTATTTTATGTATTTGTAAGAACATATTAGTTCATCAAATGAAAAAATAAATAAATCTTTTGACTCATCAATTACAATAACATGATCAAATTTCGAGGTTAAATTTCTTAAAAACTTTACAATAATAATAAAATTATTATGAAGAGGTTTATTATAAGATTTTATTTAACTAATAATTTTAGTCACTCGAGAAAAAAAATCTTATACCGATTTATTACTTTAATAAATAAATATTTAAACTCACAATAAAGGATTTAAAGTTTTATCATAATCACATTCGATGAGCTTTAAAATTCGTTTTGAAGTATCAACCAAGCTCGATTTGTAATTGTAGCTACTATAATTCTTAAAAGATTATCTCATGTACAACTTCTTAAATGAAGAATATTATCTTTGAGTCATTCTTCATTCTGCATATTCAATATCTATAAGTCCCAAAGATTTTAAGATATAAATAGAAATTTTATCTTCAGACTATTAAGTTTATAAAATAAAAGGTTGAGACATAGGATTATCATTGAAATGCCTAGTTCAGATTGGACTTTTATTTATAAAATATTTTTAAATACACATACCTTTGCTTCATGAATTATGATTCTATTTATATAATCTATGATAATTATCTCATCATCTCATATTACCCATAATTAAATTAGGTATAGGAACTATCTCATAATAATAAATTCTTAGATCACTTAGGTAAAATAATTTAGAACATGATTAGAACTATATAAAATATGATAACTATTTAAAATAACTAATTATGAATTAAGTTTCAAATTTTGGACTTTATTTATCCAACAAATAGAAAAAGATGATTTAGGACAGGAGACTAAACAATACAGAGTCTAAATAATACATACAAACAGAACAACTGTCTATAAACACTGTAATCATAGATAACCAACCTTAATGTGGAGCTGAACTCATTCTCTTTCTCAATCAAACTAATAATGCAAAGAAAAGCAATTTTGTTGACAAAATTCACTTCTTCAGGATAATATTCATTGGAAATCAGTTTTGGTACACCTATTTTCATCTACACTTGTAAACCTGTTAACCAATAAAATATGAAATCTGATCTCAATGCTTCACATGAAAATTTCCATGACAAAATATCATACTGAAAAGGTCCATTCATATCCAGCTTCGAATTTTGTAGATTAATGATATTTGAAATGTACTTCAATTCCTAGCATAATATTTAGTTGGAGGAATATCTTCTAAGACAAGTCCTAATTGTAGATTGGCAAGATACACATTAGATAGGTCAAATAACTCAAATATTTATTCTACACTATCATATGCATTCTGATTTTTCATAAATCGAGGATAGAAAATATTTATTTTGTTCGTGTACTCCATGAGATGCCTTTTATAGTCGCACCGCCTGATGTTAATCTAAAAACATGATTCATTAAAACTTCAATTAGGATGGCATGTGTTCCTAATTTTATACTTCAATTTTACAACTTGCACAAAAGAGAAGACTGACATACTTTCCTGGACAGCATATATTTAGGAACCGCTCTCTAATTCAGTAGCACATCTGGGACCTCTTCAGCTGGGCCAAAATGGGCAGGGATAGAGTTCTCTCTCATTGCACAATGAAGTATATTATTAGTCAATCAGCTTCTTAAGACTTGGAGGTTCAAAGGTTTAATTTATTGGGAAGAAACCACATAGGTACTTTAACTATAGAGGTCATTGCAAATACACTCGATGATCGAACAAAAAAGTCGAAAAAACAAGCAGAAACATCGAACGCTAAGCAATGTTATAGTTGTCAGCTACGCTTCCAGTTGGGTCTCCTCGTCACAATCAAACCTATGCAAAGGTCCTTGGCGACCATAATGTCCACATTGTGAAAAGCTTCGTGAAGACCCAACCTTGGAACCAAGAATCAGAGATGCTTTAGATAATGCACTGAAGAAAAGATACAAAGAATGGTATCTATTCCTGCAGCCAGTCTTCCGAAATACCTGCTTTTAGCTGAATGAATAGTGCACCGCAGAGGTAAAGCGATGATCATTGGCTATCAGAGGAAAGGTAGTAATGCAGATATGATATTTTTCATTGACTACTATTCACTTAGATTTGAGCACATCAAGAAGATGCATGGAAATAGTTACACGAAAAGAAGGGCACGTCTACCGTTGATGGTGACGGGCAACGGTGAAGGAGACAGAAACACTATGATACATACGTTGTGGTCGTTTCTTTATTGATATTTGACGTCTGCAATGAGGTCTGCGGGATTACTTCATCGAAGTCGGAATTATGTCGACTCTGCCACCCAGTCCACTGTAATATAAAATGTGCTGCAAAGCTTGTCTCCGAAGGATTAAACTCGTTGTTGTGGTTTCTCTATAGTTGTTTCAGGTTGTCCATGAAGCTTCCTGCATCACTTCTTCCATGTCGGAATACGTCAGTTCTGGTACCCAGTCAAATTTGGACCTTCGTTTCTACTCTGATCCTCTCCGCCTCAGAAAACACTCCCTCCCACCGACCCACCCCCATCTTGCTCTTTAAGGGAAGATCTCCAAGATTCTAAAGCAAGAATCGGGAAGCCCTTCTGATGCCTAAGAGGTTTATGAGCAACTGAGGACATGGACTTGCTCCTGGAAGAAAGCCATGGTATGTCTGCCAGCGTCTCACTCACTGTCTTAATTAATGTGCGCGGGGTTCTCGGGTTATTCTTAGAACCTGTATTGCTACTCTATGGAATCTCTGCTGCTTGTCACCTTTGCTTTTTGCTTGTGCTGTCTGCTCTTTGGCTCCACCGGTGCTGTGATTCTGGCAAAGACTTCCACAGGGGAGTTGCGAAAAGCAGATTCTTGTATTACAGATTAGTCCTTTTCACTTCCCTGAGCTTGGGTTTGTTTCATCTCCCAACGTGCATTTTGAGCTACTTCTGGTATCAGCATGATGACCGACTTCTCGCTATCGAAGTTGGTTTGGCTATCAGAACAGCTGCATGGTTTGCCATGACTGCTTATTTGCTTCTTGAATTCAGCAGTTCAAGTGAGGATAGGTTTCCAACATTCCTTAGGGTTTGGTGGGGTCTCTTCTTGCTGTTATCCTGTTCTGGCCTTGTTGTGGACATTCTTTACTTCAAGAAGCATAACTTTGAGAAGACCCATCAGTTGGTGTTTGACTTCTGTTCAATTCTAGCTGGATTGACCTTTAACTATGCCGGATTCTTTGGTAAGAGGATTCCGGAAGAGAAAACTAATCATGAGGAACCTCTCTTGAATGGTCGTAATATCAATGGATCTTCCACTGTGAGTGGGGCTGGCTATGCTGCCATCTCACAATTCGAAAATGCTGGCATACTGAGTACCCTTTCCTTCTCCTGGGTCAGTCCTTTGCTTTCTGTCGGTCGCAGAAAGACTTTAGACCTCAAAGATATTCCACAATTAGCTAGTGATGATGATGTTCATACTGTCTTCCCAATATTCAAAAGTAAACTTGAATCTTATACTAGTGCTAGTTCCAATGGTAAAATTACCTCATTTATGTTGGCAAAGTCATTAATCTTCTCTGTCTGGGGACACCTTTTGTTGGCAACTTCTAGTGCACTCTTGTCCACTGTGGCTTCATTTGTTGGCCCCTATCTCATTGGTTACTTTGTTCGATACCTCAGTGGTGATCCACAATTTGAAAATCAAGGGTACCTTCTGGTTCTGGCGTTCATTCTGTCAAATCTTGTTGAGGGTTTTTGTAGTAGGTATGAGAGTTTCATATTTCAACAGGTTTTTATCAGACTCAGGGCCTCCCTTGTTTCTGTGATCTACCAAAAGGGTCTTACTCTCTCTAGTCGCTCAAGACAATGTCAAACCAGTGGAGAAATCATAAATTACATGAATATTGATGCTCCAAGGGTTAGTTCTTTCAGTTACCACATGCTTCATCTATCATCGGTCCCAGTGCATGTTATTCTGGCCTTGTTAATCTTATATCCTCAAATGGGGCTTGCTTCACTAATCAGCTTAGCGGCCACCTTTATTTTAATGTTGATTAATGTTCCCATAGCCAAGCTAGAACAGAATTACACAGAAAAGATTATGGAGTCTAAAGATCGTAGAATGAAGGCTACAACAGAGATCTTGAGGAATATGAGAATTCTCAAGCTTCAAGCTTGGGAAATGAAGTTCTTATCCAAAATAATGGAATTGAGGAAAAATGAGATAAGTTGGTTGTGGAAGATTGCTTATGTATCAGCTGCTGCAATTTTTATCTTCTCCTGTTCGTCAATTTTTGTTGCAGTAGTTGCCTTTGGAGCTTGCATGCTTATGAGGATACCATTGGGAACAGGAAAGGTTCTAACAGCACTTGCAACTCTTGGGACAATGCAAAATCCCATTTTTTCTATTCCAAATACAATCTCAATGTTAGTTCAGACCAAAGTTTCTCTTGATAGAATATCATCATTTCTCTGCCTTGAGGATTTGCAACCAAATGTTGTAGAGAAGCTCCCACGAGGTAGCTCAGAGGTAGCTATCGAAGTTAGCAATGGTAATTTCGTGTGGGATCCCTCCTCTAAAACTCCTACTCTGAAAGATCTAAATTTCCAAGTTTTGAAAGGAACCAGGGTCGCTGTTTGTGGAACTGTTGGTTCTGGTAAATCAAGCTTGCTGTCTTGCATTCTTGGTGAAGTCTCAAAAATTTCTGGAACTGTCAAGTTATGTGGTACAACAGCTTATGTCTCTCAGTCACCCTGGATTCAAAGTGGTAGCATTCGAGACAATATAATTTTCGGAAAGGAAATGGACATAGACAAATATGACAGAGTCCTAGAAGCTTGTTCTTTGAAGAAGGATTTGGAGATCATGCCTAACGGTGATTTGACAGTTATAGGAGAAAGAGGCATAAATCTTAGTGGAGGACAAAAGCAACGGGTACAAATTGCCCGTGCCATATACCATGATGCTGACATTTATATGTTTGATGATCCATTCAGTGCTGTTGATGCCCACACAGGATCTCATCTCTTTAAGGTAATAGCTTAAACAGTAGTTATCTTTCCATATGGTTGTAGTATCAACTATCAGGTGTTTTTGTTGAATATTCACAAAATATGAAGAATTTCATATACGTACACCTTGATGGTTGTTAATATATTAACTAACTTTCTTTTGTTAATATGATGTTGCTATGTAAGAAAATATTTGAACTTTAAAAATAATAGCGACATCACTACTACAGGAATGTTTGCTTGGATTTTTATCTTCGAAGACAGTGGTCTATGTCACACACCAGGTGGAGTTTTTACCATCAGCTGACCTTATCCTGGTGAGTAATGCTGCCTTTTCATCTTTATCTCACATATGTATTCCAAACAGAATTCTTCTCTTGTACAGGTCATAAGAGATGGAAGGATTGTACAAGCAGGAAAGTACAATGAGATAATTAACTCAGGAACAGAGTTCATGGAACTGGTTGGTTCTCATATGGAAGCTTTGGCTGCACATAACATGATAAAACATACTTCCAACACTTCAAGTGACTCTATTCAAGGTGGTCCTTCTGCCTCAAAATCTAGTGTACCAGTTCCTCAACAAGCAGAATTGATGGATACAGAGAATGGTCCATCAGATGAAGTTAGGCCGAGGGGTCAACTTGTTCAAGAAGAAGAGAGGGAGACAGGAAAAGTGGGGTTTCTGATTTATTGGAGGTATATTACAATGGCATATAAAGGGGCACTTGTTCCATTAATATTATTTTCCCAAATTCTTTTTCAAGTCCTTCAGATATGTAGCAATTATTGGATGGCTTTGGAGTCTCCTCTGTCAGATGACTTGGAACCTCCTGTAAGTGGCTCAATGCTTATATCTGTATATGTAGCATTGGCTGTTGGGAGCTCTGCTTGTATCCTAATAAGAACCCTGCTTCTCGTAATTGCTGGATATAAGACTGCAACGATGCTATTTAATAAGATGCACATGTGCATTTTTCGTGCACCCATGTCATTCTTCGATTCCACCCCCACTGGGCGTATTTTGAATAGAGTAAGTATTAGTTTTCTTTTAATCATTGAGAATATTCTTTTGAGGCTTATGTCTCTAAAATATGTTTAATGGGGCAGGCGTCAACTGATCAAGGTGGAGTAGATACAGACATTCCTCTCCAAATTGAATTATTTGCATTCTCAATTATACATCTTCTGGGGATTATTTCAGTCATGTCACAGGTCGCATGGCCAGTTTTGATCATCTTTATTCCTGTGGTTGCGACTTGTATTTGGTATCAGGTATCTGTTTTACAAGTTTTTAACTCTACTTCAAGTACAGAAGTGAATAATGTTAGAAAAACTTATATCATCAGCACTAGATGTTGTATTCATTCACTTCTAAAAATGAAAATTATGAAGCAAACAGTTTCATTTCTAAAAAATCCTGCATAAGGATGAATTTAGATATTATTTTTCTTATCGTCTTAGGAAAGAAAATGCTCTTCTATTAACACAGTGAATTATGGGAGTAAGACATTCTTTAAAACTTGGAAGTACTGTAGCCAGAGTCATCTGATGTTGTAGCAAGTGATATTGTCAACCATGGTCCAGACATATTTCTCCAATATTGAGATTGGACAACTTCTAAAATCTGAACATCTTTATGAAAAAGTTACAATCCCATTTTTGTAAACATTATTTTTTTCTCAGCAATTTTAGATAAATCCTAGCTAAATCAGATAAATGCATATTATATTTTCCACATTTTGTTATTTTCTATCATTTTTATATGTTTTTAATAGAATGCTTAAATTACTGAAAATGCTGTTGGATCAACAAAGTGAATACTGTCGATTTTCTCTTTTGAAACTATGTTCCTAATTTAAGCTATTAGTTTGATCTACCATTCCAGTTTCTGAAGTATCAGCAGGCAAGACAACAAGGAGACATTAAATGCAGAATAAGGAGGGGTAATTATTTTAAAAACATGTCATTATATAATGGCAGAATTTGGATTGTGATTTCTCCTTTAATCACATTGCCTTATGCCATAATTCTGTAGTGTTGTGTAATATATAAGTCTTTTTCTAAGGTGAGATTGATAAATTGAACAGCATAATTGACTGGTTCATCATTAGTATACGTACACCTTCTATGAGTTTGTCATCTTGCATGACTATAATTATGCCATTACTCTACATTCATACTTTTCCTATTTCCATGATCTATAAATTCTAAAGTTCTCTTATAATCCTGGTCCCTCAGCAATACTACATATCTACTGCACGAGAACTATCAAGGTTAATTGGGGTTTGCAGAGCTCCTGTAATCCAACATTTTGCAGAATCAATGTCAGGATCAATTTCAGTTAGAGGCTTTGGTCAGGAAAAAGAGTTTGTGAACACTAACTATAATCTGACAAATGATCTCTCTCGACTTCAATTCCATAGTACAGGTGCTATGCAATGGCTTTGTTTTCGTCTCGATATGTTGTCATCCCTTACATTTGCCTTCTCTCTGATATTTCTGATCAGCATGCCAGAAGGTGTAATCGATCCCGGTACTTGCTTTGTATAGTTCCATTATTTGTGTTTCCTGGAATTTCCTGGAAATATGGAAGTCATGTTAGCCATTGTTTTTCTGTTTCTTTGTCTTCTTCCCTAGGTATCGCTGGCCTTGCAGTGACATATGGGCTTAGTCTGAATATGATACAAACATGGGTCATCTGGAATCTGTGCCATCTTGAAAATGGAATTATTTCTGTGGAGAGAATACTACAGTATACAAACATTCCTAGTGAACCACCTCTTGTCATAGATGAAAACAGACCTGATCATATCTGGCCATCGAAGGGGGAAATAGACCTTCTTAACTTGCAGGTAATTACATCCTTCCTACGATATTCCTTGTTCGTTTTCCAGCTTATATTGCATCTTTTAAGTGTTAGTTTTCATTATCTATCACTTTCCAAGATGATAAATGTGATTATATCACTAAATAAAGGTTTAAATATATAAAGCCTCTTGGATGTGTGTTACCAAAATTTCCTGCTTGAGAACAACTCAACTCCCTCAGCATGAAAGTGCTACTTCAAGCTCATCATGGTTTTCACACTGAATGTTTCTCTATTGACATCTTAAAAGTTGCTGCAAGTCCCATCATCTTTTTTTCTTTTTAATACTAATTAACTTGGAATAGGTTCGTTATGGCCTCGACATGCCTTTTATTTTAAGGGGTCTCACTTGCACTCTTCCTGGAGGTAAAAAGATTGGAATTGTTGGAAGAACTGGAAGTGGCAAGTCCACCCTTGTACAGACAATATTTCGTATTATTGATCCTACTGTTGGTCATATATTCATCGATGGCATTGACATTTCAACAATTGGGCTACATGACCTGAGATCCAGATTAAGCATTATCCCGCAAGATCCAATTATGTTCGAGGGAACTGTGCGTAACAACCTAGATCCACTTGAAGAATATACAGATGAGCAGATATGGGAGGTGCTTCAGTTTACTTATATATTATTTAACATGTATTAATTTATCATATCCTTTTAGTGTTGTTTGCAAGTTTATTTGAAACCATAATGTGTCTTTTCTATTTCAATGTTTTTCTCTTTTAGGCACTGGATTGCTGTCAACTTGGAGAAGAGATTAGAAATAAGGAATTGAAGCTCGACTCTGAAGGTATCAGATTTTAAATTGTGGTGATATTTATAGTCTTAATATAAAATTTCCTCCCAGTTAGTTTTAACTTAGAAATATGCTGATAAAATGAAAGATTCTTTGCCACTGTGTTTTTCTATGATCAATTGATTTATTATTTATACTGACCAATTTGAGTTGCAGTAACTGAAAATGGTGAGAATTGGAGTGTAGGCCAGCGCCAGCTTGTCTGTTTAGGCAGGGTAATCTT
>NC_088342.1:39752500-39762500 GCF_036884655.1 Musa acuminata AAA Group
GAAAGCAACTCTTGCTTCTTGAAATATGCAAGTTTGCAAGCTAGCAAATTTTTGCTTCCTTTGCAATGTTTGAGCTCGCAATTTTATTTTCGTTGCAAAGTGCAAGTTTAGTATGTTTAGCATCTTGAGATAGGCAAGATAGAACATTTTTGCATTTTCTTGAGATTTCAAGCTAGCAATTATTGGTGATGTTCAAGATAGCAATTTCTTCTCTTTTGAGAAGTGCAATTTTTGCTTTCGTCTTAAATTGTGCAAGCTAGCTAGTTTGCCTCTTTTCATGATGTCCACACTAGAAATTTTTGCTCCCCCTTTGTCATTGTGAAAAAGAAGGGAAGACCCTTATATCAATTTTCAGATTATGACAAAGGTAAGTATCAATCTTATTTGTGCATCATTATATATTCAAATTAAAACATACATAATTTCAAAAACTTTATTTTTAATGCACGATACCGAAAAAATAAATCAATTATCATTAATAGGCATATCATATATGATACTCAAACATTAAAATTTTTAAGCATTTATCAACATGTTGATCATGATACCAAACATTCATCGTTTAAAGCATTCATGATACACATTATATGCAATAGATCATGTGTTAGGATCAAGAGCACTAAGAGGGGGGGGGGGGGGGGTGAATTAGTGTAGCGAAAAACTTTCAACGATTAAAACTGCGTTCGTATGTTGTAATCTGATTCCGACGTAAAAGTCATTTCATGCAGATAATAACTTTGAAAGCTTATAGAAATATATTTGAAATAAAGTAAGGAAGGCAGTTTGCAGTTAAGATAGAAATCAGAATGTAAGCGCAAACTAAAATATGATGTTCGTATGATAAAACTGATTTCCGTCTTAACGCCGATTCGGAAAATACTTAACTATGAAACACGTTCATAAATGAGCAGAAGGCAATAAGCTACTAAGGAGGTTTGCAGTAAAGATAAGATGCACAAAGTAATACAAACCAAGATTTAGAATGGTTCGATCAATCTTGACCTATATCCACTTTTGGCTTCCTCCACCAACGAGGTCACCGACATCCACTAGAGGCCTTCCTTCAATAGGCGAAGGTCAACCACCCTTTTACAGTTTCACTCCTTTTAACGGGCTTAGGAGACAACCCTTATAAACTTTTCTCTCCTCTCTTGATCAAAACTTGGAAGAAAAGAGGGAAGAGAACTTCTAGACTTTACAACACTTTTGAGCTCTAAAATCACAGAGTAAGATCAAGCTTTCGGTGCTTTTTGGGTTGCCCTTTCATTGCTAAAAGGGTGGGGTATTTATAGGCCCCAAACCAGTTTGAATTCCGAGCTCAAAACTGTCATCTCTCGGAATTCCGGGGTCTGGCGGTTGCACCGCTTGGCAGAGCTCGGAGACTGAGCCTTTGGGCGGTGCTACCTCCTGTTAGGGGCGGTTGCACCACTTGGCAGAGCTCGGAGACTGAGCCTCTGGGCGGTGCCACCGCCTGACAAGGGTGGTTGCACCGCTTGGTGGAGCTCGGAGACTAAGCCTCTAGCGGTGCCACCGCCTGACAGGGGCGGTTGCACCGCCCAGTCTCGCTCGGAGACTGAGCTCAAGCGGTGCCACCGCCTGACTGGGGCGGTTGCACCGCCCAGCTTTCCTGGGAGACCATCTCCTAGGTGGTGCCACCGCCTGGCAGGAATTCTGGTCCGAATGGGTTGTTTCATTCGGCCCAATTTGGGTCTATCAATGGCTCAATTGCCCCCAGATTAAGTTAATGGGATCGTCTCCTATTCCTAACTTAATCTACATGCTAACTACGATATTTCTTAAGACATTTACTACAACTTGCTTCGGTACGTTAATCACTTCTTCCGGCGAGCTTCCAGTGAACTTCCGGCAAATATCCGACAAACCTTTGGCAATGCTTCGGCGGACTTCCGGCAAACTCTTGGACTTGCGACGATCTACTTAGCGAGTTCCGACAAGCTTCTTTGGCAAGCTCTTGGACTTCTCGGATTTGTTCCCACAGAACCTCTGATGACCGTCCGAACTTCCGTCGAACTCTCAAACTCCCAACGTGATCATAGTCTTGACTCCGGCGTAACTCCTGCTGCATGTCTTACTTCTATCATAGTTAATCCTGCACATGTAAAATAAAACTTCGATCGAGACAATTAATCCTAAGCAATTAACCAAGTTGTTCGACATATCATTGGTCCCTCGACGCTTCGTTCAATTCTTCGGCGCATCGTCCTCTCCTGCGGCCTATTTCCCAATCGGCCAGTTGACTCCGCAACTTTGATACCCTTGGCATAATACCCACTCTTCTTGGCCCGATGCCCGAGTCTACGACCCGAAGCCTTCTGTCGATACGTCGATCGATCCACCGGCCCGACGTCCAATCTTCTGACATATTCCTCCGGCACAACATGATTTTTCCTGGTTTAATTGTCTCATCCTGATCGAAGCATCCTGCATCACTCAAAACGCAGATTAAGTCATAAACATATATCAAGTGATTTCATCATCAAAATACGAGATTCAACAATCTCCCCCTTTTTGATAATGACAACCACTTGATGATTGAGTTAACCTTAACTCCCAGAGTTTAAACAAACTCCCCCTATCAATATGCCATATTGATAGAACCTTGAATTCAAACTAAATTCAAGTCATTGCAATATTCATCATGAATACTTGCAACACATCATCATTAACTTATGTATAAACTTATGCATAACATCATACTTCGCCCCCTTTGTCATCAACAAAAAGGAGAAGTCCAACTATTCTTGTGTTTGGAATATAAGTTTAACTCATTGCATGAAAAACATAATATCAAGTTTTATCATCATGCAGTTTTGAAGCTAGAAAATTTAGCAAGTGTTACATCATGCTTAGAACATACAAGCTAGCAAGTTTTAGATATGCATGTTTTACAGCATATAAGATAGCATTTTTGGTAATGTTCAAGATAGCAAGTTCTATATCATGCAAGCTAGCAATGTTACAACATTTTAGAACTTGCAAGCTAGCAATTTAGAGATGTTCAAGAAAGTAACTCTTGCTTCTTGAAATATGCAAGTTTTATAATATACAAGCTAGCAAATTCAAAGATATGCAAGTTGGCATATTTGCTTTTCTTGAGATAGGCACGATAGCACATTTTTGCATTTTCTTGAGATTTCAAGCTAGCAATTCTCGGTGATGTTCAAGATAGCAATTTCTTCTCTTTTGAGAAGTGTAAATTTTTGCTTTCTTCTTGATTTGTGCAATTTGCTTCTTTTGAGATAGCAACTTTTTGCTTCTCTTTAGATCACAAGCTAGCAATTCTAGCAAATTTTGCATCATGCAAGGTAGCAAATTTTTGTGATGTTCAAGATGTCAAGTTCTTTTCCTTGCAATATGTAAGCTAGCAAATATTTGCTTCCTTTGCAAAGTGCATGTTTCTAAATTTTGCAAGATGAGCTAGCGATATTTCTCACCCTTTGTCAATGTCAAAAAGAAGGGAAGACCCTTTGCGTCAATTTCTAAATCATGACAAAGGTAAGTATCAATCTTATCATTATATTTTCAAATTAAAACATGCACATTTTCAAAACCATACATTTCATATTTCATGCATAATATAAATAAATCAATCATCATTATGAGCATATCATACATGATATTCAAGCATTAAAATTTTTAAGCATTTATCAACATGTTGATCATGATATCAAACATTCATCATTTAAAGCATTCATGATACACATCATATGCAATACATCATGTACATCATTATCATAAGTATTGCATGCATCATTACAAATTTATGAATATTTCATGCATTCATATCATCACATAAAGAATATCAAGAAGAATTAGTTGGGTGATGAGATAAATATTTCATGAATATAAGGAATTGCATAAAGATCATATCATAAAAGATTTAAACATGTGAATACCAAAAGACATGATTTTTTTTTTGAAAAATCTCCTCATAAATAATCGAACGAAAATCTTAGGAGATCGATTAAACAAAAAATCTTGATTCATAATAAAATTTCATGTATCGAATATCGAGAAATCAAGATGATGATTCAAAAAAAAATATATCACGAGTTATATTCAAGAGAAAAATCATCATTCATTTTGTCAAATCAATATTTCTTAGATATGCATGATACCAAAACATGGTTTCAAATGTTTGACATGTAACATGCATAAATTCAAAAATTGAAAGGAGAAGGGAATAATTCAAAGGTATAAAGATTTCAACCATCTCATAAACAAATGTAAGACCAAGTCATGAATCCAAAATTCCATGAATCATAATAATCAAAATGATCATCAAAGGTAATCTCATGTTATTCCAAGAAATCAATATTATGATTTTGATAAAACTCATTTCAAATTCAAATCATCAAAATCACTTTTATAGTTCACAAAATTCATAACATAAGTAGATTCATGATTTCATTGATAATATATTTTCCCCTTTTTTTTAAGTATTTCATTTTTAAGTGATTGATTTCATATTAGCATGCTTTTTCATTTATGTTAAATAAAAATATGCATCAACGTTTAGGATCGAAAAATGAATTTCATCATAAAACCATCAAGATCAATAGATTCTCAAAAATGAATTATTAAGATCAAGAAAATCTGAAAATAAAATTTAACACTTTCATGTATTCGGACATGGTTTTGCCATATGTTTTTCAAATACACTCATGAAAATAACACATGCTTATCATCATGTATATTTTCATGAGATTCATAAGATTGATAAAATAAATTCATTAATCTCAATAGGATAGAAAATTTATTTCCATTTCATACAATTGATTTCATGTGAGGGTATTCAAGTCTTTTGTGAAAACATGTATCATCATTTAAAATCGAAACATAAGTTTCGTCATGAAACCGTCAAGACCAAACACATCATGATATCATATCTATCATCAAAAGACTATCAAGAAATTCATACATAGATGTACATGCACTATGTTATCTTAATATGTAATGAGAATGTCATCTTAATTCGTCATAAAAACGATTAGACCAAAAACATGTTAATCTAAAATAAGAGTTTCAAATGAACATTTACTTCCAAAACTCATGCATGACATAAAATCATCAAGATACACATGCATGGATTAATCCTAAGCATTATCACATATCATATAATTATCATCCCTAATGTTGCATACATCATTCAACATTTCAAAACATAACATGCATGAAACCTTAGCAATATACTTTTCATGATCAAATTTTTAATTTTTCAAAGATGCTAAAAAGAATAACATGATATAATTTTTGAAAAATAATTTTTTATTTCCTATTCCTACTATCTAAATTAAGCACTCATGAAAAACTTCAAGTAATTTCAAAATAATTCAAGAGAGTTGAGTTACTTACCTTGTAGTCGAAGCCCGTCAAAGCCCAATTCGCCGTTTCACCTTTGGAAGTTTTTGATTCATCCTTGGTTGTCTTCCTCTTCTTTGGCCTCTTCCTTCGTTCAAGTTCATTGTTTATTTTAGATTTTTTTTAATAAATTTATTAAGATTTAGTGTTCGAAGTTCAAGTTCATCATTATCCTCATCACTTGAGTCATCGCTCAAGTGGTATTCATTTGTTCGGAGTTCCAAATCCTTCCTATTCTTTGGAAGGTGGTTCAAGTGCTCATCGGGTTCAAAATATTCCAAAAGTTTCATTTCATAGGTCATTAATGACCCGAATAATTCTTCTAATGGAAAATCATTTTAATTTTTTATCTCTTGTATTGCAGTTATTTTAGGATCCCACCTTTTTGGAATGGATCTTAAGATCTTGCTTATGAGATCAAAATTCGAAAAAGATTTACCAAGAACTCTTAGATTATTGACGACATCCGTGAAACGGGTGTACATGTCGCCTATAGTCTCACTTGGTTGCATTCGAAAAAACTCAAAATTATGTAATAAAATGTTAACTTTTGAGTCTTTGACTCTACTAGTTCCCTCGTGTATGATTTCAAATGTTCGCCAAATATCAAAAGCTGTTTCGCACGTAGAAATCTGATTGAACTCATTTTTGTCCAAAGCGCAAAATAAGGCATTCATAGCCTTTGTGTTTAAAGAAAAATACTTCTTCTCCAAATCCGACCATTCGTTCATTGGTTTAGAGGGAAGTTGAAAACCGTTTTCAATAATATTCCATAAATCCAAATTCATAGAAATCAACAAAACTCTCATTCGAGTTTTCCAATAAGTGTAGTTCAATCCGTTAAACAACAGTGGACGAACAACCGATAAGCCCTCTTGAAAGCCATGAAGAGCCATTTCTCTCGGGTGTAAATCCGAAATGAGAAATACCGAGCTCTGATACCAATTGTTATGATCAAGAGCACTAAGAGGGGGGGGTGAATTAGTGCAGCGGAAAATTTTTGACGATTAAAACTGCGTTCGTACGTTGAAATCTGATTTCGATGTAAAAGTCATTTTATGCGGATAATAACTTTGAAAGCTTACGGAAACATATTTGAAGTAAAGTAAGGAAGGCAGTTTGCAGTTAAGATAGAAATCAAAATGTAAGTGCAAACTGAAATATGATGTTCGTACGATAAAACCTATTTCCGTCTTAACGCCAATTCGGAAAATACTTAACTACAAAACACGTTCGTAAATGAGCAGAAGGCAGCAAGATACTGAGGAGGTTTGCAGTAAAGATAAGATTCTCAAAGTAAATGCAAACCGAGATTTAGAGTGGTTTGGTCAATCTTGACCTACATCCACTTTTGGCTTCCTCCACCAACAAGGTCACCGACGTCCACTAGAGGCCTTCCTTCAATAGGCGAAGGCCAACCACCCTTTTACAATTTCACTCCTTTTGACGGGCTTAGGAGACAACCCTTACAAACTTTTCTCTCCTCTCTTGAAAGATCAAAACTTGGAAGAAAAGAGGGAAGAGAACTTCTAGACTTTACAACACTTTTGAGCTCTAAAATCACATAGTAAGATCAAGCTTTTGGTGCTTTTTGAGTTGCCCTTTCATTGCTGAAAGGGTGGGGTATTTATAGGCCCCAAACCAGTTTGAATTTCGAGCTCAAAACTGTCATCTCCCAGAATTCTGGGGTCTGGCGGTTGCACCGTCTGACTAGAGCGGTTGCATCGCTTGGCAGAGCTCGGAGACTGAGCCTTTGGGCGGTGCCACCTCTTGTCAAGGGCGGTTGCACCGCTTGGCAAAGCTCAGAGACTGAGCCTTTGGGCGGTGCCACTGCTTGACACGGGCGGTTGCACCGCTTGGCAAAGCTCAGAGACTGAGCTTCTGGGCGGTGCCACTGCTTGGCAGAGCTCGGAGACCGACCTCAGGCGGTCCCATCGCTTGTCAGGGGCGGTTGCACCGCTCAGTCTCGCTCGAAGACTGAGCCCAGGTGGTGCCACCGCCTGACTAGGGCGATTGCACCGCCCAGCTTTCCTAAGAGACCATCTCCTGGCTGGTGCCACCGCCTGGTAGGAATTCTGGTTCGAATGGGTTGATCCATTCGGCCCAATTTGGGTCTATCAAGGGCCCAATTGCCCCCAGATTAAGTTAATGGGATCATCTCGCATTCCTAACTTAATCTACATGCTAACTACGATATTTCTTAAGACATTTACTACAACTTGCTCCGGTGCTTCAATCGCTTCTTCCGGCGAGCTTCCGGTGAACATCCGACGAACCTTCGGCGATGCTTCAGCGGACTTCCGGCAAACTCCTAGACTTGCGACGATCTACTTGGTGAGTTCCGACAAGCTTCTTTGGCAAGCTCCTGGACTTCTCGGATTTGTTCCCGTAGAACATTCGACGACCGTCCGGACTTCCGTCAGACTCTCGAACTCCCAACGTGATCATAGTCTTGACTCCGGCGCAACTCCTACTGCATGTCTTACTTCCATCGTAGTTAATCCTGCACATATAAAATAAAACTTCGATCGAGACAATTAATCCTAAGCAATTAACCAAGTTATCCGACATGTTATTGGTCCATCGACGTTTCGTCCGATTCCTCGACATTTCATCCGATTCTTCGACGCATCGTCCTCTCCTGCGGCCTATTACCCAATCGGCCAGTTGACTCCGCAACTCCAATATTCTTGGCACAATACTCGCTTTTCTTGGCCTGATGCCCGAGTCCATGACCCGAAGCCTTCTATCGATACGCCGACCGATCCACCGGCCCGACGTCCAATCTTCTAACATGTTCCTCTGGCACAACATAAATTTTTCTGCTTTAATTGTCTCATCTTGATCGAAGCATCCTGTATCACTCAAAGCGCAGATTAAGTCATAAACATATATCAAGTGGTTTTATTATCAAAATACGAGATTCAATATCATGTACATCATTATCATAAGTATTACATGCATCATTTCAAATTCATGAATATTTCATCATTGCATGCATCATACCAAAATATAAAATCATCATTAATGCATGATTCCAAATCATCATTTATTTTACATCATGATGGTACCAAATTTGTCAAACTACATCCTACCATGCATGATCGAAACTTCTTATTTGTATACATCAAAACAAATTAATGAATATTTCATGTATTCATATCATCACATAAGGAATATCAAGAATAATTATTAGGTGATGAGATGTATTTCATACATTCAAAGAATTTCACATAACAAAATTCAAGTCATAAGCTTAAAAGATGTTATGAAAGAACATATAAACAATCTTGATTTACAAAATGAATACTCAAGTTATAATTTCGAAAAATCAAGAGAAACTGTGATTCATTTTAACAAATCTCCTCTTAAATAAATAACATAAAGAATTCTTAGGAGATCATGAAAAAGATAGAATTCATTCAATCTTGTAAGAGAACAAGATATTAATTCATGCATATAAAATCTTGATTTAAGCATAATAAATCTCAATTTATAAATTTTAAAAAATCAAGATAAAGCTCATTTAAATCATCAAATCAAGATCATTTTCAAGAGATTCACAAAAGTAATACAGATAGATTCATTAATTTCCCTTTTTGAAAAATCAATAAAGTCAAAAAAAATAATTTTTTTAAGAAGAAACCTTTTTACTTTTTAGTTGTTTTAATTCAAGTGATTTATTTCATACATGCATGTTCTTTTCTTTTATGTCAAATAAAAACATGCATCAACGTTTAGGATCGAAAAATGAATTTCGTCATAAAACCATCAAGATTAATAGATTCTCAAAAATGAATTATAAGGATCAAGAAAATCCAAAAATGAAATTTAACACTTTCATGCATTCGGACATGGTTTTGCTATAGATTTTCAAATTCAATTATGAAGATAAAACATGCTCATGATCATGAAAATTTTTGTATCCAAAACACATAATTTCCAACATGTTATTAAGGCATGTAATAGTGTAAAATTATCATGGCAATTAAGTGATTTGATCATTGAATCAAGAAAGTCTGAAAAATAATCTTAACAAGTTCATGCATTCGAGCACATTTTTGCCATAGTTTTTCAAATACACTTATGAAAATAACACATGCTTATCATCATGTATAACTTAAAATCTCATGCATAAAATTATCAATCAAAATATTTAATATTACATCATAATACATTTCTTCAAATCAAACATGATTTTATTTAATCAAAATCAAGAAATAACAATGGAAATCAACGTGATACACATTATTACTTCTTAACCACATATAGCATGATTTTATATTTTTAATCAAAATCATTTTGTTTGTTTATCATAAAATATATATTTTTCATGATTATTTTCAAAACTACTAGTATGATCATAATTTTTGCATTTTCATTTTTTTTAAACATGTAATTTTTAAGAAAATTAATTCTATACTAAAAAAGAAAATGCATTATGAAAAGCATCATGTAATTTCGAAATAAATTAAGGGGGTTTTGATTACCTCATCGTTGAATGTCGTTAAGGCATAGTTTGCCACCTCGCCTTTCTTGATTTTCTCCTCGTCTTCGGAGGAGCTCGATTCATCCCACTTTGTGTTTTTCTTCTTGCATTCAAAGCAAGTAGTTCCGT